>NC_134696.1:15871424-16171424 GCF_050947455.1 Rhinoderma darwinii | reverse complement strand
TTCCTTTTCCATTCCATCTTCTATTTTATCTGCTCTACAGTCAGACATTTCTCATTGTTTATGCTTCCCTCTCTTCTTCTTGTATTTTCTCTATTTTTTTTCTACTCCTCTTTCCTTCTTATTCTTTTTGTTCTCCCTCTTCTTCTATCTCTTTTTCTACTACTTCTTCTCCCTCTTCTTCTATGTCTTCTTTTTCTCCCCCTTCTTCTTCTTCTTCTCCCCCTCCTCTTCTTCTACTACTTATTCTTCTTCTATATCTTTTTCCTCCTCTTCTTCTTCTCATTCTACTTCTTCTTCCTCTTGTTCTTTTTCTACTTCTTTGTTCTACTACTTCCTCTTTTTTCTACTTCGTCATATTATTATTCTATTCGATTCCATCTTCTTTTTCTGTTTATTACCAATGTTTTTCTTTCCTGTCTACATCTTCCACTCCTCTTTAATGTTCTTTTCTCTCTTTTTCCATCTTCTTTAATTCCATATTTTTGTCTCCTTCTTCTACGTCTCTATTTTTCCCCCTCATCATCTTTCCCTTCCTTTGTTGTCTTTTCTGTCCTCGTGTTTTCCTTTATTCTTTTTTTTTTTTTTCTGCTTCTTTTTAAGGTTGTGCTCTAAAGTGAACTGAAACAAACTATTGCTTCCACTGCAATTACCTTCTATCTTTTTGGATCATTTTACATCTTCATGATGAATTGATAAAACTTGTAGGACAAAGTCTTGACTTAACCCTTTCCATTTGTTGATCTTCTCATTTCAGGGTGATGGGTTCCTTACAAAACTTTGAAGCTTTCTCTGAAGAATTTAACTGCAAGAAAGGCACCACGATGCACCCAGTAGAAAGATGCCGAGTGTGGTAGTCTCAAGCCTTGATCTCAACCTGAAAATGTCTACTGGGCTGGCTTATACATATTGAACAGTTCTAGCCAATGATGTGCCTGGTATTTCCCTCTGATCAGGTCAGAGTCGTGGTGTGTGTAGCAAGTCAGGGACCAGCAAGGCGGCAGGCATACTGATTTATGGTTCCTATGCCACAAAAACAAGTGTTACAGTTTAACGCAGTATGTCCCATGCCGAAAAGGCCTGGTGGAAATGACTGAAATGGCTTGACTGTTATAAAAAAACTTTCTGCTGTCAGGTTTTCAAAGACTAGTTCCAAGAAGTTGTATTTTTTCCTCAAGCTGACTTGGCTTTTGATATTATGTTGTATGTCTGTGTTGCTCTCATTTCACGTCTTGTAGGAGCCTCATTGTTATAAAAAAAAAAAAATAACAAATATAACATAAAAAAACAAAAAGTTCAACAAAAACAATTACAAGGGAGACAGAAAAAAAAATCTCCCATTGTAAGATTGGCACCCACAATGTATCATTCAAAAATGATTGTGACTTCATGATATTGCCATACCTTCCATTGGCCTCTAGGTGGCATATTCTATTCTACCGCTACATGGCACTTTTTTATTACAATTTTTTAATATTTTTTTTTATTTTTTTTTAAGATGCAATGTTAAATCATATGGAATCCAATAGTATAGCTTTTCCCAAATAATTACCTAAATGTATTATATCAAGGCGCAGACTGATAATTTGGGGATTAGAGTCCATGGCCTTAGTAAGAGTAATGCTGAAAGTATAAGGACCTGCAAAAAAAATTCTAAAGCAAAATCAAGTGTATCCTGGGTATAGTGGTTGATACATTTAATGCCTGAGGGCCCCCCATTTATTGCCAGTGCACCCCTAATTATATCATATACATTTTCTATGGTAAATGGACAGTGTTGAGTCCAAAAAATTGTTCACGGTGAAAATTTTAGACGGATACCGCCACAAAAGTTTTCAGCTTTTTAGGAGTTAAAAGTATTGTACAAGATTAGAAAAACATGGCTGCTTATTCCAAAAAATACTGAAACACTTGACCACAGGTTGTGTGTGGTATTGCAGCTCAGCCCTATTCACTTCAACGACGCTGAGCTGCAGTACCATACACAACCTGTGGACAGGTATGGTGCTGTTTTTGGAAGAAAGCAGCAATTTGTTTCTAATCCTTTGCACCCCCTTTATGCTTTATTAGTTTTGAGTAGGTTGAGTTTATCTTATTTACGTATTTGAACAAGACACAAAACTGCAACAATTCTTGCAAATAATTTTTGGTTAAAAATTCCCACACCCATCATAGAAGGATATGCCCACTGCAATTTTATCAGCAGCATGGAGAAGTTTGACAGTATAGGACTGCTGGGAGAATATTTTGTTGGTTGATTCATGAAGAGATTTAAAGGAACAGTCCATGAAAACTGATACACTGGGGTGAGGGTCTCTTCTATACCTACCCCAGTGTACCACACAATATATTCATCAACTGGGAGCATGCCCTATGAAGGTTTAAAACAATGACAGGCTGGAAAAGTGGCAGAAAAACATGCTAAATATTTCATACAAGCTTTTTCCAACAAATTTGGACATATCTGACATATATGAAAATGTTGGGCAGGGGTTTACGTACCTAATGCCATATTCATCAATCTATTTATACTAGAAAACTTGCTTAAATACATTAATACACTTCCCAATCTATGTTGTGTCTAATGCAGGGCTTGAGGGGGCGGAGCATGACACAAATGCTTAAAGAACACCAAATAGAGAATCCCTGTGTCATGCCCCGCCCACTCAGGTCCTGCACTATTCATAAACAGTGTATTCATTTTATTTGAAGTTTTCCTGTAGTCAAATAAACTGAAATGGAAACCTCCAAAGTTCTGCTTGCTATGAGGCTTAGAAAAACACCAATTATAAAATAAAGAATATTTCCTCTAATTTTGGTCATTACATTTCTGCTGTTCTAGTAGCTGGAGAGCAGGAATATTTAGATACATATTTTTATGCATACTTACCAACATTTAAATCCCAAATCATGGAATATTTTAAGCCCCGCCCACATTTCTACCAGGACCGCCCTAGACTTAAATTAGAATAAAATTAGCTAAAAAATTGCTACATTTGCATACACCCCACCCCTTTGTGGCCCGATTCACCCTACTGTCCCGTGAAAATCGGGACTGTTAGTCAGTATGTTTTATGTAGGTTGCGTTTAATCAAGTCCATGAACATATAGGCGACATGTAAGATAAAACAAGATGAATATATATATATATATATATATAGAGAGAGACTGAATAATGGCAGCGTCCTGTAGCGTGCTATCAAAAAAAATCTACACAAAGCTCAATATTTTTTTACGGAAACAATGAAATTCAGGACTTGCCATTTTTCACATATCAGACAGTTGATTGAAAGTGATTCTAGAGAAATATATACAAAGGCTATGTAATTTTGTTTAAATAAAAAAGTATATAAATATATATAAATATATATAAATCTACATAACTGTGCTACGTGTTGTCTCAGGCTTTCTGTAGGAGAGAAATGATTATATTGCCATGTCTGTTCTTTTCAGATAGCTATGATGTCATGTTTCGATGGTATATGATGTCATTATTGTGTGTCGATGATTATTTTTGATTAAAATGACATGTTAATGACGTTTACGGTCTTTTGTTTTTTTTCTCCATTAACTTGTGGCTGTGGCCTCTACATAATGGGGGTAGTTGTCATTTTTTAGTTACACCAGTTTTCATGAATATGAAGCCTAGTCCTGTTGCTTACTGTATATAGAAACAACATATTCCTCAGGACTGTACAGAGATTGTCATCGCTCACATCAGTCGCTGACGGGCTCACTATTTAATCCCTCTATCTTAGGGGGGATTCACACGAGCGTGTATTCGGTCCGTGCGGGCCGCGTGGTTTTCACGCGGCACGCATGGACAATACAAGTCTATGGGGCAGTACAGACAGTCCGTGCTTTTTGCGCAGCGTTTGTCTGCTGCGCAAAAAGCGCGACAGGTTCAAAAACTCTGCGTATTTCGCGCATCACGCACCCATTGAAGTCAATGGGTGCGTGAAAATCACGCGCACCACACGGAAGCACTTCCGTGGGACGAGCGTGATTCGCGCAACAGCAGTGAAAAGGATGAATGAAAACCGAAAAGCACCACGTGCTTTTCTGTTTCCGAACATCCAAACGGAGTGTCTTTGCGATGAGCGAAGCGGGACAAGCGTACCGAACTTCACCGGGTTCGGCCAAACTCGTTTTGGCCGATCCCGGCAAAAAAATTATCGGTACGCGACGTCAGGAGATAGTCACTGTCCATGGTGCTGAAAGAGTTAAACTGTTTCAGCACCATGGACAGTGACTTGCGATCCCAAAATACATTAACCTGTAAAAAAACAACGAGGTTCTAACTTACCGATTACTCCTGTCTCCTTCCTGCAGTCCGACCTCCCGGGATGACACTTCAGTTCAAGTGACAGCTCCAGCCAATCACAGGCCAAGCACAGGCTGCAGCCAATCACAGGCTGCAGCGGTCACTTGGACTGCTGCGTCATCCAGGGAGGTGGGGCCCGATGTCAAGAGAGGCGCGTCACCAAGGACGCGTCACCAAGGACGCGTCACCAAGGCAACGGCCGGGAAGTTCTCGGTAAGTAGGAACTTTATCTTTTTTTTTTACAGGTTTTTCGCTGTTGTGTTCGGCATTCACTGTCGAGGGTGCTGAAAGATTTAGCTCTTTCAGCACCTTGGACAGTGACGGGCGTTGACAAGCCTCATCTCTATGATGCCGGCTGCGCGAAAATCACGCAGCCGCGCATCAGACACGCATGACACACGCAGCTGTCAAATGGTTTTTGCGCGCGCAAAACGCCGCGTTGTTTGCGCGCGCAAAAACGCAACGTCCGTCTGTATCTGCCCTTAGACACACATTCTTCGGCAAATTTCATAGGAGGCTAATTAGCCTATCAGTATATTTAGGAAGTGCGTGTGTGGGGGAGTGAAACTTGAGCATCCAAAGAAAACCCATACAAAGATGTGGAGAACATACAAACTCCATCCAGATGTTGACCTTCGTCAGATTCTAACCCCGGGCCCCGATGCTGCAAGACCACCATCCTTAGATATTCAACAGTAGAGTCAATTAGAAAACTATTATCAGTTTAGCTCCATGACTGGTATTTTACATTAGGCCATTGGTGTCCATTATGTCCCATCTTGAGTCTTCATTCTACCAACTCTGGGCAATTGTAGAGCTTTCTTCATCCCAAATTGAGCCATGATAATGGTAACATGAGTGTTGTTTTTTTTGTTTTGCCCAATTCTTATTTCAACGATTCCCACAACTCGATGGCCATAGAACCGGATGGCCAACACTATTCACCTATTATGCTCCAAAAATTCACCAAAAGTAAATCTAGAACATGGAAACTGATTCACCCAATGCATCCTCATGGTTAGTGAATTATAAACCGTTTGGTGAATCAATACATCAGTCAAAAAAAATTGACTAATCTCTTATGGTGAACACTATTCAATCCTCTACCTTCTTGGGCTTCTTCATATGTAAGATTTACGTCCTTGGGAAGACACAAATTTATTTGGTGTTCCAGATAAAACATCATCACCGCTTCATCTATTGGGATCAACAGTCTTCGAAGTTCAAGAGAAACTAGAGGAACACTCCTGATACACTGTGTTATGTCTACTGCAGTACATGAGGGGGCGGAGCATGACACAATGGTTCTCCCTTTTGTATCTTGGAATCCCTGTGTCATGTTCATTCCCCTCAGGCCCGGTACTAGGCAGAACACAGTGTATCAGTTTTGGCGAGAGTGTTCCTTTAAGTGTGCAGACAGTAGATATTAAAATGTATGAAGTTGAGCGGTCGAGGGAGGGAGTGAAAGACACGAGGCAGAGTGACGACCATAATAGTCCTAAACTTTGGATTTCAAGAATCCCCCTAGTTACTTCTTCTGCCCCATCATGGTTTGTGAACATTTCAGTACAATAAAAAAAAAAAAGAGTTAAAGGCGTTGTCCTGGTGCAGAAAACTGATGACCTATCCACAGGGTAGGTCCTCAGTATATGATCGTTGCGGGTCCGACACCTGGACCACACACCAATCAAATGCTCTGGCTGCCTCCGGATGTTACACAGGGTATGGAGTAGGTGCCGGAAGCAGAAGGCTCCGACCACTGCATAGCGGCCGTTCTGCAGAACTGCAGCTCTGCTCCTTGAATAGTACTGCAGCTCGGCCGCTATTCTGTGACCGGAGCCATCTACTTCCGGCATGGACATCCGGTGCCCGGAGGCAGAAGGTCCAGGTGTCGGACACACACCGATCATATAATGATAACCTAGGTTATCAGTTGCCCGTGCCTTGACAACCCCTTTAACGAAGTATCAATCCCAAATTTAGAAAAAAGGACTTGTTAAAATAAAAAAAGATGGGACCACCGGCGCTGCTAGGGTAAAGCAGTAATGCAAGGACTTAGACGAACATCAAGGCAAACGTTTTAATGACAAGGGCTACACTTTTCAACACCGGACTGGTGTCTTCATCAGGCCAATGCTGGCCTGATGAAGACACCAGTCCGGTGTTGAAACGCGTAGCCCTTGTCATTAAAACGTTTGCCTTGATGTTCGTCTAAGTCCTTGCATTACTGCTTTACCCTAGCAGCGCCGATGGTCCCATCTTTTTTTATTTTATCAAGTCTCATTTTGGACAACAAACTCAGTTTGCTGTGTTATGGACCTGGCAGCAGCTTCAATGCGTTTTTGACACAAACCAGTGTCCACTGGTCAAGGTGAGCATATTCCAAACAAGTGTGCTCCCTTGCCTCACCTAGCTTTTATTTTGCACTATGTGGCGCCGTGTCTCTTTTTCTACCCCGTTCTAGTTTTTAAATTTAGAAAAAGGTTTGTTATAGGGGAACCTAGACATGACTGCAATCTTAACAATACAGAATACTTAGAAAAGCAAAAAAAAAAAAAAAACAGGAAAGCTGGATATAATTAGTATCGATAACGGCACCTAGATTAATGGCATTCACCCAATTATTCTTAGGGAACTTAGAACAGTTTTGGCCAGACAACATTTTTACTCTTCAAAGACTTTGTTTCCTGAGGCTCGATGTCCCACAATGAAAGTTATATCTGTGGCCAATATCTAACAAATTTGCAAGCAAGAATTTCTACTAGCACGGGATTCAACAACAGAGAGCGATCCGAGAATCCTAGAGTCTTATGACAATCTTTACATTGAATATCCACCTTTTAACACAATTACATTTTTAAAATAACCTTACAGCAGTTAAAGCTCAGTTTTTCTGATCTAGAACTCTAAATCCTTCGTATAGAAATCAAGGTAAATAAACAATTCAGGCTGCCTGTAGCCACCACTAGAGGGAGCTCAGGACCTTATTGTTTACTGAATTCAATATATAAACGTATGCAGTAATCTTAGCTCCCTCTAATGGTGGCTGCAGGCAGCATAAATTTTTGCATTTTGTCCTAGGTTTACGCAGAGGATTTGGAGCTCTGTGTCAGAAAAACGGAGCTTTATAATAAATAAATGACTAAACACAGAATTATTGACCTATTTAGATTAGAAAATAAAATGGTGATCAAGGGTGGACATGCACTTTGAGTCTATGTAACACATCCAAGGATATTATAGGACACCACAACTGCATTTAGGATTTGTTGACCAATCACACTCTTGACAGCTCAACACTGGCACCCACAACATATTAAACTGGGCTCCACATTGCTCTCTGTAGCCTCATACTGACTCCCTATCTCCCTGAGACACTGAGCCTCAAAAGTATTGGGTATATACCTGTACTAGAAAAATCTAAATTATGCTCCGAGTCCCTATGACAATGCTGAGCTGCCAGAGCACAGAGACAGGAAGTATTATCATGTGGACACAAAAATATTTTTTTTAATATATTTTCATAACA
The DNA here is from genome assembly GCF_050947455.1 of Rhinoderma darwinii. Classification (NCBI taxonomy): domain Eukaryota; kingdom Metazoa; phylum Chordata; class Amphibia; order Anura; family Rhinodermatidae; genus Rhinoderma; species Rhinoderma darwinii. The sequence goes on along the minus strand of NC_134696.1, from coordinate 16,163,574 downwards.
TAAATGTAGTTCTTCCTTAAACTGCTTCTTATGGAGTCCTAGACACCGGGCACAAATTGTGAAGTCAAAGGAAGGAGATTATGTAAATTCTTCTTAATGGACTAAGGAAGCCGACCATGTGCTACTCATTTGGCCTTCACTGAAATTTTATGTTTCCAAAAGCGTGTATGAGTGGAAGCTGCAATACAGGGAAAACTTCTCTTCACACATTTTTGCGTCACAGTGACGTCGTACCATGATGGGGAGAACAAAAATAAAAAAGTTGGGTCATGTGATGGATGAACTGTTTGCAGGTGTTGTATGGACTCGGTTGCTCATGGATATTTGCCCTCAGAAGGCAACTTTGGGCTCTGTTTGAAATTATTATTGTCTTGACATTTATCAAAAATCCATCACAGCAGATCTAAACCAACACAGAGGAAACGTTAGTATGGGGATGGAGAAAATAATAGTCCCCTGCGTGGCCGTCTCCAAGAAAAGGAGTGATCCTTGTTCAGGCACTTGGGAATTGTAGTTACCTTATCCGCTTTCAGATGTTTCACCAAAGGAATACAAAATGATAATTAATTGCAGCCTTCCTTCTCCTTGAAGAACATGAATCCCTAATTTGCACATCAGAGACATCAGCTACTTCATTAATTTACAAATCAGCGGGAAGAACGCTCTGAGAAGCCGAATAAACTCCAGGTAATTGTTTACAGCTCTGTAAACCAAATTTGAAGACATTATAAAACTGTTGCCATCAATTATTGAAAACAGATTCGGAGGGGAATGTATTTGTTTAGACCTGAAATTAGAAATGAGAATCAGATGGTGCGTGAAGATTCCAAAAGAAACATCTTCTGAGGTTCAATCACGATCATCTGAGTTGTCACGTCTGTTCAAAAGACAAAGACAGTCCCATATTAAGTTCAAATGAGAACAATGGTGTTGTGCACAGCAACCAATCAGCTTCAAGAGAAAATAAAACATCTGATTGGTTGCAATTTTTGCACAAATTTTTATTCATGACCCAATAAAGTGAATATTAGTGACTGTAGAAGTTTATGATGGTAAAATGGTGGATTATAATCAGTGTCCGGTCTAGATCCCTGACATCTAGTGGAATTCTTTGAAGTTCCTGGGCCCCAAAGCTAAATCTGTACCAGCGCCCCGCCACCGGTTGCATGCTACTCCTGTCCTCTTACATGGGAGGCAGCCCGTGGCCCGCTAGGGCACAAGAAACTGAGCGTAACTCAAATAACAACTGAAGAACGTCTTGGATTCTCTTGAACCTTGAGGAGCACCGGAGGCTAAATTGGCTCATCCTTGACAACAATGGCCAGACCTCTTCAGAGGAAATTAGAGAAAAAGTAGACGCTCCTAATTCAGAGAGAAGTTTCATAATAAAATGTTTTGATGCCCAACGAATCATGGGTTTCTGGATACATCAGCAACCACCTGATGGACCTCTGATCCTCAGAGAGTACGAGATAGGTCAATAAGCTAGTCCAGGACTTCTTGATTTATCAGATAAACGCTCGTGGAAACTCCATGTGTAGAGGACCTTGTGTGAACTTCTTCAGACTATGCAGACTCTAAAAAGAAGGCGGTGGAAGAAGTCCCATGTAAGCCTTCACTCGGCACATCTTAATGGTCAAAAGTTCAGTCTAGTCCATTAGGATAGACTGGTCCAATCTTGTACATCACGGCACACGTCACATATCTCCTCTACTAGAAAGGCTCAGCTTTTCATTGACGTCATCGCATCTAATGAAGGAGTTCCAGCTTCATGAAGCCTAGGGCTAGCACATCCACATTAAAGCTGGAAGTCTTATGGCCCTGGGACAGTGACAAGATCATGATCGCAACGAATAGTACGATTTACGTATGCACAATATTCACCTAAGGAAAACTGTGTTGTACCGTTCCTCTGTTTTTCCTCCTAGAAGTTTATGAATAAATTGACAACTGGGTAGGGGTGCCTTGACAGTCAGCACTGATTGGACAGTTTCAAACAGAGTGAGACTGTGTAGGGACACACCCCTTGGACAAGGGAAATAACACCCAGTTGTCAATTTATTCAGTCATTTCCAGGAGGAATAATAGAGGAACAGCACAACGCAGAGTTCTAAAAAGGTGCTCTGGCATTGCATTTCATGGGGACTACAAGTATTTACTAATACAGAAATATCAAAAGAGGTGATAGGTCCTCTCCAAACCCATGGCACCTCAGCCATTTTATATTTTTATTTTTTTTTTCTCCACGTCGTCCAAAAGTTATACGTTTTTTATTTTCCTTCGACATTGCCATATGAGGACATGTTTTTTGTCGGACGAGTTGTAGTTTTTTAAGGCACCATTTAATATATCATATCAGGAAACTGTAAAAATAATTATTTGTGGGGTGGAATGGGAAAAAACTAATTTCTCCATTGTTTATTGTGTTTTACTTTTACATCATTCACGCGCGGTAAAAACGACATGTTAACTTTATTCTGCAGGTCCACATTTATATAGTTTTTTATGATTTACTACTTTTAGAAAGTTAAAAAAAATTGCTCAAAAAGAAAATAAGAATTGTTTTTTGTCGCCATATTCTGAGACCCATAACTTTTTTTTTCTGTACGTGGAGCAGTGTGAGGAGCGAGCTGTAGTGCTTACTGGTATGATTTAGGATACAACATTTTGATCACCTTTTTATTATATTTTTATTTGAAAGTAACCAAAAAACAACAAATCTGGCGGGTTTGTTGGGAGTTCTTTCACAGCGTTCACCGGATAAATGGGATAAATTTTGTTATATTGTAATAGTTCAGGAACTTTATAGACTCAGCGAATCTAATTATGTTTATTTATTTACTTTTTCACATTATTATATTTAAAACTTTAACTGCTTTTATTTTTTTTCAGTATCCTGAGGGAACTTGAACAAACGAACGTTAGACTGTTGGTACTATACACTGCAATATCTATGTATTGCCGTGTATTGTAATTTTAACTTACTCCTATTAAACCCTGCCTCTGACAGCTATCTACATTACATTGCTTATCCTGTACTGATCCTGAGATACATCCTGTATTATACTCCAGAGCTGCACTCACTATTCTGCTGGTGGAGTCACTATGTACATACATTACATTACTTATCCTGTACTGATCCTGAGTTACATCCTGTATTATACTCCAGAGCTGTACTCTCTATTCTGCTGGTGGAGTCACTGTACATACATACATTACATTACTTATCCTGTACTGATGCTGAGTTACATCCTGTATTATACTCCAGAGCTGCACTCACTATTCTGCTGGTGGAGTCACTGTGTACATACATGATATTACTTATCCTGTACTAATCCTGAGTTACATCCTGTATTATACTCCAGAGCTGCACTCACTATTCTGCTGGTGGAGTCACTGTGTACATACATTACATTACTTATCCTGTACTGATCCGGAGTTACATCCTGTATTATACTCCAGAGCTGCACTCACTATTCTGCTGGTGGAGTCACTGTGTGCATACATTACTTATCCTGTACTAATCCTGAGTTACATCCTGTATTATACTCCAGAGCTGCACTCACTATTCTGCTGGTGGAGTCACTGTGTACATACATTACATTACTTATCCTGTACTGATCCGTAGTGACATCCTGTATTATACTCCAGAGCTGCACTCACTATTCTGCTGGTGGAGTCACTGTGTACATACATTACATTACTTATCCTGTACTGATCCGGAGTTACATCCTGTATTATACTCCAGAGCTGCACTCACTATTCTGCTGGTGGAGTCACTGTGAGCATACATTACTTATCCTGTACTAATCCTGAGTTACATCCTGTATTATACTCCAGAGCTGCACTCACTATTCTGCTGGTGGAGTCACTGTGTACATACATTACATTACTTATCCTGTACTGATCCGTAGTGACATCCTGTATTATACTCCAGAGCTGCACTCACTATTCTGCTGGTGGAGTCACTGTGTACATACATTACATTACTTATCCTGTACTGATCATGAGTTATAGCCAGTATAATGCTCCAGAGCTGCACTCACTATTCTGCTGGTGGAGTCACTGTGTGCATACATTACTTATCCTGTACTAATCCTGAGTTACATCCTGTATTATACTCCAGAGCTGCACTCACTATTCTGCTGGTGGAGTCACTGTGTACATACATTACATTACTTATCCTGTACTGATCCGTAGTGACATCCTGTATTATACTCCAGAGCTGCACTCACTATTCTGCTGGTGGAGTCACTGTGTACATACATTACATTACTTATCCTGTACTGATCCTGCGTTACATCCTGTATTATACTCCAGAGCTGCACTCACTATTCTGCTGGTGGAGTCACTGTGTACATACATTACATTACTTATCCTGTACTGATCCTGAGTTACATCCTGTATTATACTCCAGAGCTGCACTCACTATTCTGCTGGTGGAGTCACTGTGTACATACATTACATTACTTATCCTGTACTGATCCGTAGTGACATCCTGTGTTATAGGAAGCAGTCTCTTTTTATAATCTCCTCTTTACTCTTCAGGGATCTGTTTTGGTGATCAATTTCATTGACAGAGCGGCAGAATAAATTAGTTGTTTGCTCCTCGCATTACACTCACACTAATCTTTCCAGAACCACTTTTCCCTCTATCCCTTACACTATGGAAAGTAAAGAGTTAAAACATTCAAATGAGGTTAATAAACTCAATAGCTCCTATACCCATCTACAGGATTTGGAACTTTTAACTCTAGAAGTTCCAGAGCACACTGCTCAGAGGAATCCAGCCAGAACTGCTATGTATTTTTTGGGAGATGAGTCAATGTTGCCCCATCATAGAGCTGAACCCTCACCTACACTCAGCGAATACTGTAATATAGGTCTGTAGGGAAAGGCTCTTCCTGTGGGCCCAGGATCTGACACCATAAGGGGCTCTATGGCCTATTTCTCAGAGGCTCTTGGTGCGGTTTTTGTAGCGGAAACCGCGTCAGTGACACTTCCCATTGATTTCAATTGGAGGCCTAGGCGGTTTTGACCTCTCTTCAGGCATTTCCACCTCTGACCTCCCATTGACATCAATGGGAGGTGGAGAAAGAGTGTTTCGTGGCGTTTTTTTTTTTTGCCTGTGGCGCTTAATGGCAGCGGCCGAAAAACGCCGCAAAAAGAGAGTACAGGCAGGTCAAAATCTGCCTCAAAATGCCTGAAGGAATTTTGACGCCGATTTTTCCGCCTGAAAAATACTCCGTGTGAACAGGGCCTAAAGGTCCTGCAGAAGACAAACCCATTTGGACCCACTGGGTCAATTTCTTACAGGAGGACCCACAAATAATTTCTTAGAAGACCCTAATAATAATGATAACAACAAAGATTATGATGCAGCTAGTGGACGTGTTCTGTATAGATGGAGAGTGGCCCTCAGAATAAGGTCCTATGGCGGACACACAGAATCCCAGCCTGACACTGGCCTGGTAGGAATTGGCACCTAGAATCTTATCGTTCCCTTCCCCCAGCTGCACACCCTCTCTTCTCCATAGACTTTAATCTGCAGAACATTCTTGATAATTGTGCGATTATTAGGAAAGATCTTGTGGGTGACCGTTCCCTTCTGCCCGTGGCCGCAGTATTCACCGCTGATCATAATAACGTGCTTTTGTACAGCATTGTATTTTCCTTTACAGAGTCGCCATCTAGTGGTGACAAATGATGTAGCAGTACGTTTAATAAAACTAAATATTTCAGGGGTTTTATATAAATAAAGCGCAATTATTGTGTAATGTTAAGTTCACAACTTTATAATATACTTTTTCTATAGATTCCTCAGTTCACTCAAGATCTCCACTCCGTTCAGTGAATGAAAACATTAGGCTCAGTCCACCTTACACAGCTGGATAAAGGGGTTATTTCTGGATTAGAGGAAAAAAGAAAAAAAAAAAAAAAAAAAGGCCTGTTTCATTTCCAGAAACCGTGTCATTCTTGTTAATGGGCTATGTTTAACATTCAAGTGAATGAGGCTAAACTGCAATACCAGACACAGCCCACTAACAAAAGAGGCACTGTTTTCTCTGGAGAAAGAAGAAATTAAAAAAGTAAAGTAGACTTTTTTTCTAATCCTGGACAACCTCTTTAAGTGTATTGGAATCCCTGCAAATATTTGTCTTAAACAAGAATATTTACAAGCCAGCAGAGATCTTGAAATTGTCATGAACAGAAACACAAAATATATTAGAAAGTTGCAGAACTTTTAATTATACAATAATTAGGATTTATTCAGTAGGGAAACACCATTTAGTGTATACAAACCCTATACATGAGTTTGCATTAGTATTCACGCCTCATTTCCATCTAGTCGATCGGTCAGAGCCGGATTTGAATGAGTCTACAAGATACATACTATAGATTTATGTACACGGTACTAGACATACTTCTACCCATTAAATATTCAAATATATTAGAATAAACTAGATTTGCTGGGGTGTCTACCTATAAGTCGCTACCTCTGGGTCATGATTACCTGTTATTTATCGTCTTCACCATTGACTACTTTCTTGATGTGCACCACAACGAAGATCAGTGACTCCGACTTAACTGCACTGTCTATCGGAGTCTGAGGTAGTCTAAAATCCATCTGTCTTATCACAGGCCCAGGCTGCTGCTTCTCCCCCTTGATTTATACTGCAGCTCTGCTTTTTCAGTTTGGCTGCCATGTACAAGCAGCAGCCCAGCAGGCAAGACGGATTTCATTACAGTAGAAATAATTATTTTACACTACCAGAAACTAAACCACCAGTAAGATCACACAGGCATTTGACCCATTCTCTCAAGCACTGGTACTGAGGTTCATACGAGAACGCAGCTCAAGTGTAAATAACGCAGATCGTTTCTCTTCTGGAAGCTTCTTGTACTTTCCTATGACCATCTAGTAATCAAGTATATTTGATAATCTGGCCCCTCCCAGATTCCCATTAATACCAGAGTAAAGAAATGTACATTATGTGAATAAGGGCCTGGTCACAGCTAGGTCGGGGTTCCCTTCGTGGGTTCCGTCAAGGGAACCCGTGAACAGAAACCGTAGGACGGAACCCGGACGCAGATGTGCACAGGCCGGAAATCATAAAATACGTCAAAGTATAAAACAAAAACATACAATAAAGACATCTGTAATAGACGCCGGGGTGCGATATAAATTATTATTGACGTGCAATATTCCTAAACAACAAGACGGAAGCACAAGAATAAAAAAAACAAAAAAAAAACGGTTCAAAATGATTTACACGTCAGTGCAGGGTCCCAGCGGTGATGACTGGGCATAGGGGGCTCCAAAGAGGAGATGTTTTAAGGTCGGCTTCCCATGTGTCGTGTAAAACTACGCAGCGTATCCGACTTAGAGCCCACCGCACATTCTGCCTGAAAGACGGCGCTACATTGAGGTTCAGTTCATTTGGGCGGAATTTGCACTTCGAAAAGCACCGCAAAAAAAAGAGAACACACACACACACACACACACACACACACACTTCTCCCTGTATGATTGTGCAGCCCATGTGACCGCTGCAATCTGATTGGCTGCAGCAGTCACAGGAGATGAAACGTCATCCTAGGAGGCGGCGTGGAAGAGGAACAGAAGAAAGCGTCGTCAGGTCAACGCCCGGGTGAGAAGTTTGCAACACTCGACTATTTGTTGCAGGTTTCACATCCCTATAGAATTCAATGGAGAAAACCCGCGACAGAAAAGCAACAAAAACGCAGCATAAATTGACATGCGCAGATTTAAAATCCGCACCGCCGGTCAATTTATGATCCTTTTTTACTACGTTTATTTTGCGCAGCGTGGGCATGAGTTTCTAAATCTGATCTGCGTTGCCGATACTGTAAACGCTGCAAAATTTCCGCAGATTTCCGTTGCAGAAATCCCACAGCATTTACACTATATGGGAACCCGATAAGGGTTTTATCTACAGCTGCAAACATCAGCCTCCACGCTCGTCTAAAGGGAACGTCCACCTCTCACACAGTCTATACGGAATTTCTAAATATCTTCTCAAAGCGGTTACATTTTTTTTTTTTTAACCGAGTACCAAATCCCCTGCATAGACAGGGTTAAATAAAATTATGGCTGCCTGCAGTAACCACTAGAGGGAGCTTCCCTCTACTGTGTTATCATAGAGTTCATGTATAATCAGTATGCAGTAAGCTCATAAGCTCCCCCTAGTGGTGGTTGCAGGCAGACAGAATTTTATCATTTAAAGGGAGTCTGTCAGCAGATATTCCAACACTTTATTACTTACTTGTCAGTGATCTGTAGTTTTTATAGAAATCCCTTTTTCTCATGCAGCTCATATTCATGAGCTGTAGTTAGAGTTGGAGCTCTGACCACTATAAAAGGTATTAGTTATAAAATTAGTCAGCACAGAATGTTGGACCCATAGAGATTGTGTTTAATCTCTGCATGTAAATAAGAATCTTTCCATTCACTGACAGCAAGCATCTGTATTGAAGCGTGTGAGATATCGATACAGAATAAATTAGAAGATTGCAGCATTTTTCATTATACAAGGATTAAGTTTGCTCGACATCAAATTGGGACACCCCTCTTACATGTGATGTCTCATCATAATCCTATAAAAGCCCCTTGAGTTAGTGGCGGGATGACGGGCAGTAGACGGCAGTCAGTGCAAAGACCATGATAAACTGAGACGTCACGTGACTGATGACCCGCGGTCCCGGCTTATTTATTCACCGCGGTCCTGGATTCTTTATTCACCGCGTGCACACGTCATCGTTACACTGTGGAAGGAAGGATGACGGAAGTCAGCGAGGGTGAGAGAATAACACTACATACTATAGATATACACAGAACCAGAGACTGATGAAGACCTGGGAGGGGGAGGTGTGGGAGCAACAACAACTAATACACATAGAATCAGAGGTGTAGTCCCGGATCAACCTCTAGAGGGCGTACTGGTTCATAAGTCATCACCTTGCGCCACCTCATTAAAAGGGAAAGTCCACCCAGAAGTAATCCGTAAAGTAATCTTTTAAAAAAAAAATAAAAAATCTTTTGACATGTCAGAAGATTTTATTGGTGGGGGTCCAAGCACTGAGATGCCCCCCAATCACTAAAACAGAGGCAGAAGTGCTTGGGTGAGCACTTTGACACTTCATTTCTGATCGGTCTTCTCTGAGTGTTGTACGGGCTCAATGGAAAGCCTTGGAGTCCGCACGTCGCTCGCTCGTCTTTCCAAGGTAAGTCAGAAACAAAGAGGCACAGCGCTCACCCAAGTACTTCTGCTGCTTCGTTTTAGCGATCGGTGGGAGTCTAAGTGCTCGGACCCTCACCAATCAAAACTTCTAACACGTCAAAAGTTTTTTTTAAAGTTTAGTTACCCTTTCAATTAAAAAAATTCTACCTGCCTGTAGCCACCACTAGGGGGAGCATGCAGCATACATTTTTATTATTGTGATTAATGGGACCCATATGCATTATGCTCATAAGCTGCCTCTAGTGGTGGGCCAGGCAGACAGATTTTGATCATGACTATAGAGAGGATTTAGAGCTCCGACCACTGCAAGGATATAATAGACACATTAGTAGAAACAAAATAGTAATCTAAGGTGGAGAAAGTGAGCGAGACATCCGGGAAACTATCCAGTAGTAGAAAATATGCAGATTACTAACAGAGCCGCGCTATATATGACTTTTAGAAGTTGTGTGTGTGAGAGATAGATAGATATATATATTCTCTATCTCGCTATGTGTGATTAACGTAATGATATCGGACTCCCACCTGAGGGCGCTGTCCTTCAGTCACACTTGCAGAAATGCCAAGAGTTTTCACTATGGTTTCTAGAGGAATGTGGTCACCAGGGGAATCTTGCACAAAATGAAGTAAAACATTTTCTCCTCCTTGAAAGAAAAAACACAATTCGTTAAACAGAAGATTTTAGCTATAAAATGTAAAATTAGATTGGAGTAGTAATGAGTCCTCCTCGTCAGGGCATGCTGAGAGTTGTAGTTTTAGAACAGCTGGAGACACAGTTTGCAGAGACCACCCCCCTCCCCCCCCCGATCAGTACGGCAAGCTTTACCCTTCCTATCCATTGTAAAATTACATGACAGAGCTCCCTCCTGCCACCTTGTGTTTGCTTTGGGTACAGTCCCAATGTTTTCATAATTCTGCAGGTAAAATAAATTCCATGATTAATACTGAATATAAAATCCCTTTACCTTTGCTGACGATCAGCAACCCCCCACTCTGCAGGAGATCGCCACTGAAATTTCCTTGCACCCCATCTGCATTTGCCTGTAAAATGTAAGTTGGAGAATGTTAAAGAATTAAAAAATTAAAATCAGGTTTATACTACTGACTTGTAGATATTTTCTCACCTTAGTAACAATATCTCGAACCTTCTTCCCAAGAGCCGCGGGAACTACAGAAAAAGCATTGTATCTGTAATAAATAAAAAAACATGATCCTTAATCAGTTCATGAAGATGCAAATAGGCAAAGTAGCCAGAACCGACATCTTCTAGACTGGAAGAGTCGTCGTCCGACCATCCTTGTGTACAGGAGAGTCAGGAGCAATAGCTGCAACTCAAATGAGCCCGACAGCTACTGTCAGTGTCTGGGCAGCTTATCATTGGATCCATCAACAGAAAGTATACTTTGGTTTTGTCTTTTTTGTTTGTTATTTCATGAGTTACAGCCTGTAATATACTCCAGAGCTGCACTCACTATTCTGCTGGTGGAGTCACTGTATATACACTACCGTTCAAAAGTTTAGGGTCACTTAGAAATGTCCTTATTTTTGAAAGAAAAGCAGTTTTTTTCAATGAAGATAACATTAAATTAATCAGAAATACACTCTATACATTGTTAATGTGACAAATGACTATTCTAGCTGCAAACGTCTGGTTTTTAATGCAATCTCTACATAGGTGTATAGAGGCCCATTTCCAGCAACCATCACTCCAGTGTTCTAATGGTACATTGTGTTTGCTAACGGTGTTAGAAGGCTAATGGATGATTAGAAAACACTTGAAACCCCTTGTGCAATTATGTTAGCACCGCTGTAAACAGTTTTGCTGTTTAGAGGAGCTATAAAACTGACCTTCCTTTGAGCTAGTTGAGAATCTGGAGCATTACATTTGTGGGTTCGATTAAACTCTCCAAATGGCTAGAAAAAGAGAGCTTTCATGTGAAACTCGACAGTCTATTCTTGTTCTTAGAAATGAAGACTATTCCATGCGAGAAATTGCCAAGAAACTGAAGATTTCCTACAACGGTGTGTACTACTCCCTTCAGAGGACAGCACAAACAGGCACTAACCAGAGTAGAAAGAGAAGTGGGAGGCCCGCTGCACAACTGAGCAACAAGACAAGTACATTAGAGTCTCTAGTTTGAGAAATAGATGCCTCACAGGCACTCAACTGGCAGCTTCATTAAATAGTACCCGCAAAATGCCAGTGTCAACGTCTACAGTGAAGAGGCGACTCCGGGATGCTGGCCTTCAGGGCAGAGTGGCAAAGAAAAAGCCATATCTGAGACTGGCTAATAAAAGGAAAAGATTAATATGGGCAAAAGCACACAGACATTGGACAGAGGAAGATTGGGAAAAAGTGTTATGGACAGACGAATCGAAGTTTGAGGTGTTTGGATCACACAGAAGAACATTTGTGAGACGCAGAACAACTGAAAAGATGCTGGAAGAGTGCCTGACGCCATCTGTCAAGCATGGTGGAGGTCATGTGATGTCTGGGGTTGCTTTGGTGCTGGTAAAGTGGGAGATTGTACAAGATAAAAGGGATTTTGAATAAGGAAGGCTATCACTCCATTTTGCAACGCCATGCCATACCCTGTGGACAGCGCTTGATTGGAGCCAATTTCATCCTACAACAGGACAATGACCCAAAGCACCTCCAAATGATGCAAGAACTATTTAGGGAAGAAGCAGGCAGCTGGTATTCTATCTGTAATGGAGTGGCCAGCGCAGTCACCAGATCTCAACCCCATAGAGCTGTTGTGGGAGCAGCTTGACCGTATGGTACGCAAGAAGTGCCCATCAAGCCAATCCAACTTGTGGGAGGGGCTTCTGGAAGCATGGGGTGAAATTTCTCCCGATTACCTCAGCAAATTAACAGCTAGAATGCCAAAGGTCTGCAAATGGAGCATTCCAAGACCAAAGCAAAGTTTGAAGGAGAAATTATTTGAAATAAAAATCATTATTTCTAACCTTGTCAATGTCTTGACTATATTTTCTAGTCATTTTGCAACTGATTTGATAAATATAAGTGTGAGCTTTCATGGAAAACACAAAATTGTCTGGGTGACCCCAAACTTTTGAACGGTAGTGTACATTATATTACTTGTCCTATACTGATACCAAGTTACGGCCTATATTATACTCCAGAGCTGCACTCACTATTCTGCTGGTGGAATCACTGTGTACATACATTACATTACTTATCCTGTACTGATCCTGAGTTACATCCTGTATTATACTCCAGAGCTGCACTCACTAGTCTGCCGGTGGAGTCACTGTGTACATACATTACATTACTTATCCTGTACTGATCCCGAGTTACCTCCTGTATTATACTCCAGAGCTGCACTCACTATTTTGCCAGTTGGAAACAGTTGACAAGACACCTTCCTAACAGCTTAGCTGAGCTTCTATAATGCAGGGGGGGGGGGGTAGTTTGCTTTTGTAAAATCAAATGGCATAGCCTGTGGTGTCAAGATGGCACTTCCTAGAGTACAAATCACCAGGGTAACCTCTGTGCAGACACTGAACAGGCAGGGAATGCTACGAGATTTCAGCTTTGAAGCTGCGGAATTGTTAATGCAGCTCTGGAGTACAATAAAGGTTGTATCTAAAAACATAACACAGATCCTGTTCTAGATGAACTTTTTGGACACCGACCTCTTGAATCCCAGCTCCTTGTAGCTCTGCTTTGATTCATCCAGATATAATTCTGAAACAGAGAAAAAACCTTCAGCGACGTTACACAACAAATGACACAAAGTTTACACAACGTCACAGCTATAAAACTATAGATAATAGATGGCGGGGGGATGTGGAGTTTATACCCACGGGGCAGCGGGCTGTTCATTAACAGGATAGGGGCACGGCACATGGGGTTATGCAAAAAGTAATAAACCTATTCTGCTAAATTTGCAGTAGTAAAAGAACAACGGATCATATTTCTATTAGGAAGGCTCCATCGACTGTTAAAGTGAAACTCCGGGCTTGGACGTATCATATAAAGGGAGCTGCGTAACTAGCAACTGCCCAATATCACGGGATTATCAGTCATTCCCTTTACTATGAGAGCAAAGGGATAGTCACCCAGCAGGATTGTGGGAAATTTCCATTTCTCCATCTACAGAATCCAGGCTGCTGTTTATGGTGGTCTGTATCCCCTCAATACAATGCTGTACAATACACCCAGCATGGTGCTGCCAGAATACAGACTGCCATAAACAGCGCATGCATTCTGCTGATGGCACTTGAGGATTTTTGACTCCATTCAGCCTATTACAGACTTGTAAAGAAGGAAATTCCGATAATCCAACCAAAGATGCACTTCAATAAACAGTAACATTCCTTTACTCCAGCATTGGATAATCCAGAAAGTCTGATAATCCGGCACTTGTTTCCAGCAAAGAACTGCAATTAGAATGTAGAGTTTCCCAAAACTTAAGCAGAGAGAATTTCTATGGCCGTCCAATAATCCAGAAAATCTCATAATCCATCACCTATGAGATCCCATTGATGCCGGATTACAGGAATTTTACAGTCCATCTAAAGTCGGCCTGAGATGAACTGTCACCTCAGCTGAGAACACCAGCACTCGCATTGTTAATTTTGTTTTTGGAAACTTTCTTATCTTCTCATTGCAAATCAGCATTATTACAATTGTAGCATTTAAAGGAACACTCCAGGCTAAATGGATACCCTGCGTTATATCTAGAACAGGACCCGAGGGGCGGAGCATGACACAGATTATCTCTGCTATGTTTTGGGGTTTCTTTTCATTCCTGTGTCATGCTCCGCCCACTCAGGTCCTACACTAGACACGGTTATCAGTTTTGCCAGGAGTTCTCCTTTAACAGTAATAATTCCTCATGCTGTTTAATGAAATTATTAAGTCGACTATCAGATTGTCCACAGGATTGTGGCCAAATCCTTCGGTCTAGGACCACAGACTCATCCCTATGCAAACTTACCCCCGGAAAAATAATTCCCATCCAGAAACTCTTGCAGCCCCAAACTCTCTGGTCCAATCCCTATCAGACGGAACTGGTTGGAACTGAACGATTCTTGCAGCTTGGAAACTTCTTTCGCCGTCCAGCGGCAAATCTGGCAGCCAAACCTCCTCAGGAAGAACAGGACGGTCGCGTGGTCCCTCCATAGGGACTGTAACTCCGCGGTCTGAAAACACATCACACACAAAACATGAGCAAAAACAAAAAGCAACGGATTCTACGCTGTGATCGACACATCCGGTGGTCAGATCCATCCACACAAGATTAGATCAATGCTGAATGTTCTTCTATGTAATATCATCTGATGTTTCCAGTTGGGACCTAAAACAAAAGTTACCCTCAGCTATTGACTAGTTGGAAATTTAAAGGAGATCTCCACCTTTATCAAAGAAAGACCCCATTAAATTATTACTATGACATGCCCAGTGAACCGTCACCTAGTAGATTCAATAGCACTCAATGAACAGCCTCTAGTAACCCCGATCAGAAAAGACGCAAATCAGAGCACCCTCTCAGCGGATTGGCTGGTTTCGATCACCTGACCGGTCACAATACGTACAGTGAAAAATATTGGAACGTGGTTAAATGGAACGTTGAATGGCCAGCAAGACCATCTGGACAACCCCTTTCCATATGCCCTAATAGGACATGTGACAGTTACAGGGGGAAAGGGGTCCTCCAGTCGAGATCTACACCTATGATCCAGAGCATTGAGTCACTGATGGTGGACTCAACTACTGGGCCCCATGTAATACTAAAAATCCCCTGTAGTGGCCGCTGCAGAGGAAATGAGCATCTTCCCATGGCTATAGCTGGTTCCCTAGGAATAAGAAAAGCCAAATCTGTGGCGATCAGTCTAGATAGGACCGGACTGACCAAAGCCCCTTGGCTGGAAAAATTAATATATCACTCCCACCCAGAGTGCTAACAACTTCGATACAGGGAGTAATATGTCCACTGACAAGAAGGGTCCACATCTGGGAACTATCCATTGCGGTGGTTGGATGAGGGGTCTTCAGATACTAGCAGACCACCTCACACATATCCCGCTATTACGCAGACCAGTCTGTAAATGAATCCGTCACAAAAGTCAAGTTACACAAGTCCCCAGGGGCTGCTGCCACTTCTATGTGTCATGCCGTCCAGTCGGACTCTGGTGCCATCGCATATTACCCATTTAGAGGAGACGCAGGATCGGGGTTTTAGACATTACAACTCCACAAAAAATAAAAAAGGAGAAATTAAACAAAATCTATGAAAGCTGCAGCCATATAGGGGGGTCTAAGGCCAACAAATATCTCACCAAGCCACCTCGGACCACGCTTAAAAAGTTCCATTGTTACCATTCAACGGTGCTACAAACATGGAGTTCTGTAAGATGCCCATGGTGGGTTAAACCTGCAGGCGCAATAAGAGCCCCCTAACAAGAGTTCGGGGGTGTCCTACACTGCTCCAGCTATAATGCTTCCTTAGGAAATCCTGGTCAGTCATTAACTCTCCTCCAATCGACATTGCTGAGAGCAAGGGGTCATTTGGGAGGTTTAAGGCTTCATGCACACGACCGTGTTCGGTCCGTAATACACGGAACGCATGTCGGCCGCAGTTCTCAGATCGAACACAGTGCAGGGAGCCGGGTTCCTAGCGCCATAGTTATGTATGACGCTAGGGGTCCCTGCCTCCCTGCGGGACAACTGACCCATACTGAAAACATGTCTCAGTTCGGAATAGAATTCCCGATGGGAGGCAGGGACACCCTGCACTGTGTTCGGTCCGGGAAATGCGGCTGACATGCAGTCCGTATATCACAGACCGAACACGGTCGTGTGCATGAGGCTAAAGGGTTTTTTTTGGGGGGGGGCGGGCTTTAAAAAAACAGAACGGATGGAAATAAACATCTGATCAGCAGGTGTCCGACCGCTGGGACCCCCACCAATAACAGGCTTACCTGGTCATTCCTGGGTGCCCCATATGAATAGAGCGGTAGGTAGCGCACATGCTCGGCCACTGCTCCATTCATTACTATGGAGCTGCCGCTCTACGATCTTCGTCAGTGCCATAGGAATGAATAGGGCGGGGGCCGAGCATGTGCACTACTGCTCCATCCATTCCTATGGGGCTCCTGGGAACGGGAAGATAAGCCCGAACTCGTAATCGATGAGGGCCCGACAGTCAGACCCTTATTGATCTTTGGGGAAATTTTTCCCTTTATATTTTCTCAAGCGTCAAGCTTGGTGACTGGTACCTGAGGATACGCAGTATTGATATAATCACTTTCACCTCCATAAACACGGCTTTATATATACACATATTCTCTTATGGTAAGGACATTGCTGTATAGATTACCCCTGTATACCCGATTGTTGGCACGGCACGTCACTACCGCAGCCACTCCAGATATGGCTGGTTAGCCCTCTGTACATAACTGCGTTACCGTCCTGTATATAGCCCATATACAGTTGTCCCATTCGAATTCTACTTTATCTCTATGTATTTTGTAATTTTTTCTATGCGTTTGGCAAATAAAAAATGGTAATAGTATTGACTCCTTTGTTTCTTATGTATCAATATATAGTGGAGTTTATATTAACACTGGGGAGGCATTTTCTCATACCTTTGGAGACCTAGCCCCTTTACTGAGTGTCCTGTGTGACACATGTTGACCTTATTGATCATATACCTGTGAATAGGTCATAAATATGGATTATGGGAAAACCCCTTTAAATAAATATAGATGTTTAAAGCAGCATCAAGACAACGGACCTATAAGGTGCCCAATAAACATGTGATGAAAGACGGGGGCTGCACAGATGACTGGCAAGGACACCCCGCTTTTAGGTGACATTTGTACCCCACTTTCTGATACGGTATGTGGGTGATCATGAGACAGAATATAATGGACATAGATCACATGACACTCCGGGGATCACTTTCCCATCATTGCTATAACCTGGCACTGCAGTGAATGATGAAATCCCCCTGATGCATTACTACAGCTGAGGGCACAGCCCTGGTCATTGTCCGCATAGCCGCCCGTATATAATGACAGGGGGCTCTGTGCCCGCAGCTCACCTCCCCGGTCAGGGCATTCTTCACCAGGAGACCTCCCAGCTTCACCAGATCCACGTTGCCCATGTCGTCCCCGGTTACAAGATTCTGGGTCTAGGGAACTGCCGCTTCCTCGTATCAATACTACAAGTATAACCCGCAGCCAATCACAGCGCAGGAGCTCGTCTGGGTGGAACTGAAGAGAAGGGCAGTAGAGCCTTATATGGTTATCTGGGCGGGGCTTAGTTGCATAAGCCGCTACAATGTATCTTTCATAACAGCGCAATGAACTGGGCTGAGGCCCCACGTGACTGGATAACAGCGCAAATAATGTTTTATTAACGGGAATTGTTATTATGTATTTGTATATAGTGTATGTGTGTGTATATACTGTGTGCATGTATTTGTATATAGTGTATGTGTGTGTATATACTGTGTGCATGTATTTGTATATAGTGTATGTGTGTGTGTATATACTGTGTGTATGTATTTGTATATAGTGTATGTGTGTGTGTATATACTGTGTGTATGTATTTGTATATAGTGTGTGTGTGTGTGTGTGTGTATATACTGTGTGTATGTATTTGTATATAGTGTGTGTGTGTGTGTGTGTGTGTATTTGTATATAGTGTGTGTGTGTGTATACTGTGTGTATGTATTTGTATATAGTGTGTGTGTCTGTATACTGTGTGTATGTAGTTGTATATAGTGTGTGCGTATATATACTGTGTACGTATTTCTATATAGTGTGTGTGTATACTGTGTGTGTGTATATACTGTGTGTATGTCTTTGTATATAGTGTGTGTGTGTGTATACTGTGTGTATGTATTTGTATATAGTTGTGTGTATGTATTTGTATATAGTGTGTGTGTGTGTGTGTGTGTGTGTGTGTGTGTGTGTGTGTGTGTGTGTGTGTGTGTGTGTGTGTGTGTGTGCATATATACTGTTTATGTATTTGTATATAGTGTGTGTGTGTGTGTGTGTGTGTGTGTGTGTGTGTGTGTGTGTGTATATACTGTGTGTATGTATTTGTATATAGTTGTGTGTATGTATTTGTATATAGTGTGTGTGTGTGTGTGTGTGTGTGTGTGTGTGTGTGTGTGTGTGTGTGTGTGTGTGTGTGTGTGTGTGTGTATGTATATACTGTGTGTATGTATTTGTATATAGTTGTGTGTATGTATTTGTATATAGTGTGTGTGTGTGTGTGTGTGTGTGTGTGTGTGTGTGTGTGTGTGTGTGTGTGTGTGTGTGTGTGTGTGTGCATATATACTGTTTATGTATTTGTATATAGTGTGTGTGTATATACTGTGGGTGTGTATTCGTATATAGTTTGTGTGTGTGTCACACGGGGCGGTTACGCTGTGTAAAATCATGCAGCATATCTGCCCTGTGCGCCGCAAGGAATTCCGGGCTAAATACCGCACCAAACCGTGTCCGCTGCGAAAAACTGCTGCACTTAGCCGGCCTGCTATCATGACGTTTCATTCCAGGAGACTGAGGCAGCCTGTGATTGGCTGCAGCGGTCACATCCCAGGAGGCCAGCCTGGAGGAAGAAACACAGACTTCTGGGTAAGTATAAGATTTTTTTATTTTATTGAGTTGCTTTTTTTGCGGCGGAATTACTGCGAACACGCTGCAAAAAGCGCAACAACTGCTATTTGTTGCGGGATTTTCCTCCCCATTGAATTCACTGGGAAAAACCCACAACAAATAAGAAGTGTTTACGGAAATACAATTGACATGCTGCGGAAATAAATTCCGCACCGCAGTAAATTTCTGAGCGTTTTTCCGCTCAGTCTTTACGCAACCTGTGGATGAGATTTGTTTTATCTCATCCACTTTGCTGCGGATTTTCAGCAGCGAATTACAGTGCGGAAAGTCCGCAGTATTTACGCAACATGTGAACTGACCCCTATAGTAATATGGTGGGGAAAAAAAATACTTGCCGAAACCCGGGATCGAACCAGGGACCTTTAGATCTTCAGTCTAACGCTCTCCCAACTGAGCTATTTCGGCTACATAAAGCATCTTAAAGGGACAGTCTACAGCCATAGACAGGTCATTTTATGAATGTCAATTTTTTAATTCAAATGACCCATGGCTGTAAATTTCCTTTAAAGGGTTTACCCAATCAGGACAAACAGTGTCTATATTCTAAAACTATAACTACCAGCAGAGGTTAGCCCTCTGTACATAACTGCGTTACCGTCCTGTATATAGCCCATATACAGTTGTCCCATTCGAATTCTACTTTATCTCTATGTATTTTGTAATTTTTTCTATGCGTTTGGCAAATAAAAAATGGTAATAGTATTGACTCCTTTGTTTCTTATGTATCAATATATAGTGGAGTTTATATTTAACACTGGGGAGGCATTTTCTCATACCTTTGGAGACCTAGCCCCTTTACTGAGTGTCCTGTGTGACACATGTTGACCTTATTGATCATATACCTGTGAATAGGTCATAAATATGGATTATGGGAAAACCCCTTTAAATAAATATAGATGTTTAAAGCAGCATCAAGACAACGGACCTATAAGGTGCCCAATAAACATGTGATGAAAGACGGGGGCTGCACAGATGACTGGCAAGGACACCCCGCTTTTAGGTGACATTTGTACCCCACTTTCTGATACGGTATGTGGGTGATCATGAGACAGAATGTAATGGACATAGATCACATGACACTCCGGGGATCACTTTCCCATCATTGCTATAACCTGGCACTGCAGTGAATGATGAAATCCCCCTGATGCATTAATAAAGCATCTTAAAGGGACAGTCTACAGCCATAGACAGGTCATTTTATGAATGTAAATTTTTTAATTCAAATGACCCATGGCTGTAAATGTCCTTTAAAGGGTTTACGCAATCAGGACAAACAGTGTCTATATTCTAAAACTATAACTACCAGCAGATGGTGGTCAGGAAGGAGTTAATTTTGCAGGGTTGATTGTGTCATGATGGCCGAGCGGTCTAAGGCGCTGCGTTCAGGTCGCAGTCTCCCCTGGAGGCATGGGTTCAAATCCCACTTCTGACATCTGCTTTTTTGGATCCTGTTCATTCCATGTCTGTCAAGCACAGGAAACATTTTTACACATCTGTTTCTATGGAATTAGTTTTTATTTTCTCATTACAAAGAATCTGTTCATTCCATGTTTTCAAAACATAAAAACGATGTATCTTTTTTTTATATTTTCGGCTATTACTAATATTGTTCATTCTTTTTCTTCATTCTTTTTAGTATGTCCCTCTGAATCGTCCCCCAGTAGAACTAATTGAGGTGTAAATCTAATATCCAACCCCAATCATCCAGAAATCTCCTCAAATTTACACTGCCAATACATCAATATTTTTGGGCAGGACCATAGTAAAGCCTTGTTCACACAGTGCAGACTTTGGGGGCCAATCATGTGCTTTTTGCAGTGCTTTATAAAAATGAGGATTTACTACATTTCTCAAGTACTGGCCCTTTAAATTTGAGGGTCTCTAGATCACATACAAAACGCCTCGTCCTGCTGAGCCAAACATATTTTACTTGCAGCTGACACTTTGGGAGCGAAACTTCCCCTGATTTATATTATTAATCATTCATTTCTATAACACCGAAACACTTTGCTGTATCGGCTCCATTATGTTTTTTCATGGTAATATTTAACGTTTCCAGTGATTCTCATTCATGTCATACAACTATCGGCAGCTGAGCGGTCTGGAAGGAGTTAATGGTCAGGTCACTTAAGTAGTCAGGATGGCCGAGCGGTCTAAGGCGCTGCGTTCAGGTCGCAGTCTCCTCTGGAGGCGTGGGTTCAAATCCCACTTCTGACATTGCTGTTTTTTTTGTCATGTAAAAGTTTAACCCTTTGTCTGAAAGCTTTAACCCCTTTGTGGCTGAGTTGCTGCAGTTCCTAAACGCTTCTACTTTACAATAATATCACACACAGTTGATGGTGGAATATTTAGAGGAAAGAAATTTCATGAACTGAATTGTCACAACGGTGACGTCTTATTACGGGACCGCGCTGGAATTCAGTGATCTCTTTAGAGCGACTCATTCTATCACAAATGTATGGCGAGGTGCTGGATTCTATACACCTGTGGGAATGGGACTGAATGAAACACCGAAATTCAAGGGTTAAGAGGTGAGTTCCGATACTTTTGTACATGTAGTTATAATTAGACACGAAGTCTCACAGGGCATAGGTGTAAAGGTGGGAGAAAAATCTCAACCACCCATTAACACAATTAGAGATAAGGACTCTAACAATACATAATAAACCAGAGAAAAAGAGTCCGTATATATCCACATGTGAAAAAATTACACATCTTTATTAATAATAAATACACACAATTAGGCCTCATTCACACGGCAGGGTTTCCCGGCCGGGTGCCGGCCGTTCATAAATCGGCCGGCACCCGGCTGCATTAGGAATGATAGACCCCTAATGGGGCTATTCACACGACCGATTTTTTGACGGCCGGGCAATCCGGCCGTCAAAAAATAGGACATGCTCTATCTTTGCCCGGGCACCCGGCCGCCCGGCTCCCATAGAAGTTTATGGGGCCGGGTATTACACGGCCATCACCGGAATGTGTTCCGAGTGACGGCCGGGTTTTCCGGCTCTTGCGCTCTATCTCCTCCTCCTCACAGCGCAGAGTGCATGTGAGGAGGAGGAGTTGATGCCATTCTGACGAATGGCATCGCTGTACACTGTGTTGCAGGGCCGGGGTGTACAGCAGGTGGAGGGAGCGCTGCGCTGGCTCCCTTCCCCTGCTTGTTAAAAGCACCCTGGCCCGGCGACACCTTCGATGGCGCCGCTAGTAGCAGCAGCTGCTGCGGCTGCTACTACTGCAGCGATGCCACTATAGCAGAGCAGGGAGGTATCTCCCCGCTCTGCTATGTGCTAGCCGCACATTAGCTCCTTGAAGGAGCAGAATCCCCGTGTGTTCGGGGATTCCGCTCCTGGACAGAGCGCTTGATGTCTCTGTCCATATCTGGGCAGTGACATCAGGGGAAACTCCTGAAGCGGAATCCCCGAACACATGGGGATTCCCCTTCAGGAGCTGCCGCTGATGTCACTGTCCGGATCTGCCCGGCCCGGCACGGATGCATAACTTTATGCAAACCGGCCGGGCAGAATGGCCGATTTTACCGGCCGGCACTCGGGCTCGGACCCGACCCGGTCGTGTGAATCCCGCCTTACAAAGAACAGAGAATCTAAAAATGAGTCCTTGACTAAGTCACAAGTATCAATATTAAACAGAATATTAAATCACATCAAAGTATACAGTTTATGTTGATTATCGAATTTACTCCTACACAGGGTACATCTATAAGAAAATGAGATGCAAATGCAAGAAGTACAGCAGATCAGACCGTTAGACCGTTTGCCTAAGGAAACTAGTGTTCCTAAGAAAATAGCAAGTGTCCCTATTGATCCAGTAAATGCACTTACCCATATTTTAAGGAGAATCGTGTGACCCAGAGTATGGAAGTGCGCCCCGACGCGCGTTTCGCTTATAGCTTTCTCAAGGGGTGCCGGTATTATGGTTGTGCCTAGTTTAAGTAGTGGTCTTCACTGTCCTTTAATCATTCTAAGCCAATCAGGCGCCGGTATGAGCGGCGCCTAACTGACAGTGGTGACGCCCAGGGATGACACGCAAAGATACACTGCCGATGAACGTCATTATCCTACTGCGCATGCGCGAATCCCGGGACGCGTCACCAGGGAGACAGCGCAGGCGCAGAACCAGAAAGACATCCCACGGTCAGGAATCAGCGTCCCATCTACTTACACTGTTTAATATTGATACTTGTGACTTAGTCAAGGACTCATTTTTAGATTCTCTGTTCTTTGTAATTGTGTGTATTTATTATTAATAAAGATGTGTAATTTTTTCACATGTGGATATATACGGACTCTTTTTCTCTGGTTTATTTTGTACATGTAGTGTATAAGGCTTCATTCTAAATCAATTGTGGTTGAGGTGCGGTTAGAAAAACCGCTACTGAAAAAAACTGCATACATTTTTACCACAATTTGGTGTTTTTTTTTATGTGGTTCTAATTACTTCTCAACCGCAACGCGGGAAAGGACCCTGAGGTCACAATGTCATGTCTGTTTTGCGCGCGTGAAAAATGCAGCGTTTTTCTTGAGTTGCAGTTTCGTGTGCCACAAGTTTTTTATGTCGGCGTTGGTGCACACTTTTTTTTTCTCAGTCTTTCTTTAGCAACTGTAGCGTGAACCACGGATCGCACACGGATGACGGATGATTTTCATGCAGTGGTCTGCAAAAATGGACCAGCATAGGACATGCAGGGAATTTCACGCAACGGAAAGATGCTGCGAGAAAAATCACGCATGGCAGAATAGCCCCATTGAATTGCATAGGTCCGTGTGCTGTCCGTTGGACACCGGTTACCTTTGGACACCGGTTACCTACATCAGCCCCCATCTTAGTAAGAGGTTTTGCCAGTTTGGAAAACCCACCAATACATTTTCGATAATAATGAACAAAGCCTATAAAGTTTTGGATGGACCAAAATGGACACTGACTTTTAAAAGTACATTTGATGATCTAATAGTATATCTGATATAAAACAGCTTTGTAATTTACTTACTGTTACAATAAAGTTGTTTTATCCATGCAAATTCTGTGTGAAGTTACTGCCACTAGGAGTCTCTCTTCCTGTAATCTGCTGTCCAGCCCTTTTGTCAAGCGTTGGCCAATCCTGGTTAAAAAGCAGAATTGATGGGCCTGCCAATACACGTCTATGGAGCGGGGAGGGGGGAGAAGAAAGAGAGTGTGACTCAGCAAAACACTTACCCTAAATAAAAGTTCACCCATACAACTTTTTTTGCGTTGTGGGTTCAAGTCCCATCGGGGGTGGTGTACAAAGTTTTCGTTTTCTTGTTGCATTATATATATTGTAAATGACAATGTTTATCCTCAAATGGGGCAAGCCTCTTTGATATCTCATTCATATCATAAACTATCAGCAGCTGACTGGTCTGTAAGGAGTTAATTTTAATGACAAACAGTAAGTCAGGATGGCCGAGCGGTCTAAGGCGCTGCGTTCAGGTCGCAGTCTCCTCTGGAGGCGTGGGTTCGAATCCCACTTCTGACATGATTTTGTATTTTTTTTCATATAAAAATTCAAACTATTGTCTGAAAACTTTAACTCCTTTGTGGCTGAATTGCAGTGATTCCTAAAAGTCTTCCACTTTACAATAATAGCACAGTTGACAGTGGAATATCTAGGAGGGAAAAATTTCAGGAACTGACGTGTTACAACGGTGGCGTCCTATTACAGGACCGCACTGAAATTCAGTGATCTCTGTACAACGAGCCATTATAAATGTCTGTAAAAGCGACTGCATGGCGAGCGCTGGATTTTATAAACCTGTGGGAATGGGACTGAATGAAACACCTGAATTCAATGATTAAAGGAGTTTTCCACTTTACAGAAACAATTTACTGACACATAACAAATAGCTTTTAATTACAGGCGGACAACTAATGCTGGGGCTGAACAACGCTTGCGTCGTTGAAGGGCGCTCATTGGCAGGGCAGAATGGCTTGCCCCGCCAATCAGCGCTTTTCAACAATGGAAGTGTTAGTGTCATTGAAAGGCGCTGATTGGTGTGGCAAGTCATTCTGCCCTGCCAATTACTTGCCCCGCAGGTTCAATTAGTGCAGGAGAGGGTGGCTGGTTTGAGTTGCGCCGCCGCCCACTCAGAAAGGCAGCAGGTCGACCTATGTGGCGTGGCCATGTCAGTGGGCCCCACCATCTTAGTGGGCCCGGGGCAACTGCCCCACTAGCTACGCTACTGGAGCAGCTTATTCTAAAAATTCACCTGAAAAATTAGGTAAGTTTTAAGGGTGTTCTGCTGCACCCTGTCGACAATGCCCTGTATCTGTATGCCTCCTAGATTACTGATTGAGCCCCAGTGGCCTAATGGATAAGGCACTGGCCTCCAAATCCAAACCCAGGGATTGTGGGTTCAAGTCCCATCTGGGGTGGTTTATGGAAAGTTTGTTTTCTTGTTACATTATATTGTAAATGACAATGTTTATCCTCAGATACCTCTTTGATTATAATTCATAATGTTGATGCACTGAGCTCCTAAGTTGTTGAGCCCAGACATCTTCCCTCCAGGCTCCAACGAACTATTTGCATCAAGCCGTGGACCAGGAATGTGACTTCCAAAATGAATTTTTGTTCTCTTCCCTTTCATCCCCTTTAGCTTATTTGGAGAAAAATTCATTCAGTTTTATAACAATCAATGTAATGTAACAGAAGTGCCTTGTATATGAATCTATCGTCTCCTTGGTGAAGCTTTCTAGGCTTATTTCTTTTTAATAGAAGTAACTATTGACACATTTAATCAAGTGGGGGGATACACTACACATGCTTGAGAAAGAAGTCAGTACCCCAAAACGTCACACTGGCGTGTCAAGATGCCGGATCTATCTCCGTGTGGAACCTCCGTTTGTATTTATCTATCCATGGGACAATGGACTTTTAAAACTTCAAGGATTGTGAACTCGGGCGCTACGGGTGAATATTATTTATGGAATGCTTTGTATTGAATAACATATATATATATTTTTTTTTAAAATAAATATCTTAGTCATTGTGATTATTGTAACTTTGTAAGCTGTTCTGTATTCTCTATACTGAACAGCTGTATCGCTTCTTTTACACTGAATTTGTCGGTGTCGGCGGGTCCCGCGTCTCTGTGACACGTAGGATCCACCTGGGATCGATCACATCTAAGTTATGAACTTAGATGTGATTGTTTACAGGTGGATCCTGTGTGTCACAGAGACGGAGGACCTGTTGTCACTGAATCCATATGGTGCGTTGGACTGACGGATTCAGTGTAAAGCGAAGCAAAAAAAAAATGCCCTCAAAGTTGTTCATAGCATCAGTCTCATTCATATCATAAACTATCAGCAGCTCACTGGTCTGGAAGGAGTTAATTTTCAAGGTGTACAGGAAGTCAGGATGGCCGAGCGGTCCAAGGCGCTGCGTTCAGGTCGCAGTCTCCTCTGGAGGCGTGGGTTCGAATCCCACTTCTGACATCATTTTTTTTGTTTTTTTCATATGAAAATTCAACCTGTTGTCTGAAAACTTTAACTCCTTTGTGGCTGAATTGCAGTGATTCCTAAAAGGCTTCCACTCTACAATAATAGCACAGTTGACGGTGGAATATCTAGGAGGGAAAAATTTCAGGAACTGACGTGTTACAACGGTGGCGTCCTATTACAGGACCGCACTGAAATTCATTGATTTCTGTACAACGACACATTACAAATGTCTGTAAGGCCAGATTCATACGAGCGTGTGCGTTTTACCTGCGCAAAAGGCACCTAACAGCTCCGTGTGTCATCACCATATGGTGCGCGGCTGCGTGATTTTCGCTCAGCCACCATCATGATGACTCTGTTTGTATGTTTATAGCACGTGGTGCTTTTCTGTTTACATTCATAGTTTTACATTCATAGTTTTACTGCTGTTGCGCGAATCACGCGCATCCCACGGAAGTGCTTCCGTGTGGTGCGCGTGATTTTCACGCACCCATTGACTTCAAAGGGTGCGTGATGCGTGAAATATGCACAAAAAACGGACATGTCGTGAGTTTTACGCAGCGCCACACACTGCGTGAAAATCGCGGACTGTCTGCACGGCCCCATAGACTAAAATAGGTCCGTGCGAGGCGCGTGAAAATCACGCGCGTTGCACGGACGTATATCACGTTCGTCTGAATAAGCCCTCAAGGCGACTGCATGGCGAGTGCTGGATTTTATAAACCTGTGGGAATGGGACTGAATGAAACACCTGAATTTAATGATTAACCCCTTCAGGACTGAGCCTGTTTTGGCCTTCAAATCTGACGTGTCACTTTATGTGGTAATAACTCTGGAATGCTTTTACCTATGGTAGTGAAAAAATGTGGTCGATAAATTCAATATTTATTTGTAAAAAAACACCAAGATTTTATGAAAATTTGCAAAAATTTGCATTTTTCTAAATTTAAATGTATCTGCTTGTAAAATAGATAGTAATACCACACAAAATAGTTACTAGTTCACATTTCCCATATGTCTACTTTATGTTTGCATCATTTTTTGTACATTCTTTTATTTTCCTAGGACGTTACGAGGCTTAGAACTTTAGCAGCAATTTCTCATATATTTAAGAAAATTTCAAAAGGCCATTTTTACAAGGACCAGTTCAGTTCTGAAGTGACTTTGAGGGCCTTATATATTAGAAAGTCCCCATAAATCACCCATTTTGAAAACTGCACCCCTCAAAGTATTCAAACCAGCATTCAGAAAGTTTCTTAAGCCTTTAGGCGATTCACAGGAATTAAAGCAAAGTAGAGGTGAAATTTACAAATTTCATTTTTTTTGTGCCAAAATTCATTTGTAATACAGTTTTTTCTATACCACAGGAGGTTTTACCCGAGAAATGTAACTCAATATTTATTGCCCAGATTCTGCAGTTTTTAGAAATATCTAACATGTGGCCCTAGTGCAGTAATTTCCTGAAATACAGGCCTCAGAAGCAAAGGAGCACCTAGTGGATTTTGGGCCCTCCTTTTTTTTAGAATATATTTTAGGTACCATGTCAGGTTTGAAGAGGTCTTGTGGGGCCAAAACAATAAAGACCCTCAAAAGTGACCTCATTTTGGAAACTACACCCCTCAGGGACTTTATCTAGGGGTATAGTTAGCATTTTGAACCCACAGTCTTTTTGCTATATTTATTTCAATTAGTATGTGAAGATGAAAATCGACTTTTTTTCTTAAAAAACTTATATAAAGCAATTTCTCCCGATTATAGCAATTTATATTATATTTTTTTGATAGAGCCAAGGTGACCAAGAAACTGCGATTTTGCAGTTTTAAATTCTTTATTTTTCACGTGAGACGCTCCATACATAACCCCCCACACTAAGACATGCTATGTCGTGGTGCGCAAAGGGGTTAATGTGCAGTGGATGGTGCAGAGGGAAAATTAATATTTTCCACTGATATGCCATTTTAGTGCACTATATGTTATGCCCAGTTTGTGGCACTGAAGACAAATACCTCATAAAATATTAACCGTGTTCTCCTGGGTATGGCGATGCCATATCAGTGGACTGTTTGGGCACGCTGTAGGGCTCAGAAGGGAGGGAGCGGCATTTGGCGTGCAGATTTAGCTTGTTAGTTCTGTTTGGCGTTTTACTTGTATTTCAGTTTATAATGTGGGGGTATATGTAATCTGTGCGGAGTACATCAGGGCATAATAAGAGGGTGTAATAAAGGGGTAAATAAATAATAATCCGCAGATATGTGGCCGGTGTCGCACTGATAAATTGCGCCCAATCTTATCCGCTTTCGGAACACTCTGCACATTTTGCATCGCCATATTCTGAGAACCAGAACTTTTTTCTTTTTTTATCCACCGGAACCGTGCGAGGGCTTATTCTTTGCGGGACAATCTGTAGTTTTCATTGGTACCATTTTTGGGTACCAGAAATTTTTTAGATCACTTTTTATTCCATTTTTTATTCCATTTTTTGTGTCACCATATTCTGAGAGCGATAACTTTTTTCTTTTTCAGTCAAAAAGCTGTGTAAGGGCTAGTTTCTTGCGGGACGGGTTGTAGTTTGTATTGGTACCATTTTGGCGTACCAGCGACTTTTTGATCACTTTTTATTGTATATTTTGGGAGGGGTGGTGACCAGAAAATTGTGAATCTGGCATTGTTTTTCGTTTATTTTTTTAGCGGTGTTCAATGTGCAGGAACAATAATATGACAGGTTTATAGCTGGGGTTATTATGAACGCGGCGATACCAAATATGTGTACTTTTTTTAACGTGTTAATTTTTTTCCTATAATAAAAGACTTATTATGGGGAAAAAGAAGTTCTTATTTATGTCACTTATAACTTTTATTTTTACACTTTTTAAAAACATTTTTATTATCGGTTTTTTTAACTTTTTTTACTTGTCCCACTAGGGGACACTTAGACTTGCAGCTCTGATCGCTGCTGGAACACATTACACTACCTACGTAGTGTAATGTGATTCTAACTGTCATTGTGACGTGACAGTCACAATGACAGGAAGCGTCGGAGGACCGGCCGGAGGCTGCTCCTCCGAGGACTCCGTACATGGCAGCCCGGAGGCCATTGTCTGGCCTCTGGTTGCCGTGATAAGGATCGCCAGCCCCTGCAAATGCATGTGGGTTAACTGTTAAAGCGCAGACGTAATTGCACGCCCACGTGCGCAAAGTTACTGCTCACCTGGGCATTCATGTACGCCAAGGTGCGGGAAGGGGTTAAAGGAGTTTTACACTTTACAGAAACAATTTACTGACACATAACAAATAGCTTTTAATTACAGGCGGACAACTAATGCTGGGGCTGAACAACGCTTGCGTCGTTGAAGGGCGCTCATTGCCAGGGCAGAATGGCTTGCCTCGCCAATCAGCGCCTTTCAACAATGGAAGTGCTAGTGTTTTTGAAAGGCGCTGATTGGTGTGGCAAGTCATTCTGCCCTGACAATTACTTGCCCTGCAGGTTCAATTAGTGCAGGAGAGGGTGACAGGTCCTCCATCTCTGTGACACACAGGATCCACGTGTAAACAATCACATCTAAGTTCATAACTTAGATGTGATCGATCCCAGGTGGATCCTACGTGTCACAGAGATGCGGGACCTGCCGACACTGACGGATTCAGTGTAAAAGAAGCGATACAGCTTTTCAGTATAGAGAATACAGAACAGCTGTATCTCCAAAAGTAAATGTACATTTTAACAAAAACTATTTACAAAGTTACACTAATCACAATATTTATAAAAAAATGTAAAATATATCTATAGGTTATTCAATACAAAGCATTCCATAAATAATATTCACCCGTAGCGCCCGAATTCACAATCCCCCATGGATAGATGTCTGGGCTCCAACAACTTAGGAGCTCAGTGCACCAACATTATGAATTATAATTACAGCCAAAGTTTATCAAAGAGTTTTCCCCCATTTGAGGATAAACATTGTCATTTACAATATAATGTAACAAGAAAACAAAACTTTGTAAACCACCCCAGATGGGACTTGAACCCACAATCTCAGGAGGCCAGTGCCTTATCCAGTAGGCCACTGGGGCTTAATCTGTAACCTATGACACACTGGATAAGGCACTGGCCTTCTGACATGTTCTATTTTTTTTTCATATGAACGTTCAACCTATTGTCTGAAAACTTTAACTCCTTTGTCGCATAATTGCAGTCATTCCTAAAAGGCTTCCACTTTACAATAATAGCACAGTTGACGGTGGAATATCTAGGGGGGAAAAATTTCAGGAACTGACGTGTTACAATGGTGGCGTCCTATTACAGGACCGCACTGAAATTCAGTGATCTCTGTACAACGACACATTACAAATGTCTGTAAAGGTGACTGCATGGATTTTATAAACCTGTGGGAATGGGACTGAATGAAACACCTGAATGTCTTCAAACCTCCTACACTGTGTGCCGCCATTTTCTGAGCGACTGCACTGTGTATGAGAATTAGATACAGGGCTCAGCAGACAGTATCACACGAACATAATACACACATCACATACACAAACATAACTTACCTGCTCCTGCCGCCGCCGCGTCCTCTCCTCTTCCTTGCGCCTTCGCTTCATTGAACATATGGCCGGAAGCCGCGGCCGGAAGTCGTCATCTTACTGTCCGGCAGCTGCTTCCGGTCCACATGAAAATGGCGCCGGATTTCGCACTACGAACTAGCTTAGTTTTGGTCTGTGTGGGAGCGGCGCATGCGCTGTTCCCACACAGATGGCGCACGCAACTGAAAATGGAACGCCTCCAATTCGCATTCTCTATGGGGATGTATGTGCCGTATTCCATCTCTGTATGTGTCATTAATCGACACATACAGAGATGAAAAAAAAATGGCAGCCCCCATAGAGAAGTAAAAGTCAGAAAACATTAAAAAGTAAAACATGAGAACACAAATAAATAACATTTTGGAAAATATTATATTAAAAGCAATATGATAAAAAAAAAAAAAAAATCATGACAACTTTAACTTCTTTGTGGCTGAATTGCAGTGATTCCTAAAAGGCTTCCACTCTACAATAATAGCACAGTTGACGGTGGAATATCTAGGAGGGATACATTTCAGGAACTGACGTATTACAATGGTGGCGTCCTATTACAGGACCGCACTGAAATTCAGTGATCTCTGTACAACGACCCATTACAAATGTCTGTAAAAGCGACTGCATGGCGAGTGCTGGATTTTATAAACCTGTGGGAATGGGACTGAATGAAACACCTGAATTCAATGATTAAGGCCTCATTTTCACGCGTGTCGTACGCACCTATATTACTCTATGGGGCAGTGCAGACGATGCGTGAATTTTGCGCTGCGCGAGTGTGTGGCGTAAAACTCACGACATGTTCTATAATCGTGCGTTTTTCGCGCATCACGCACCCATTGAAGTCAATGGGTGCGTGAAAACCACGCATGCCGCACGGAAGCACTTCCGTGCGAACTGCGTGATTCGCGCAAGAACTGTCAAACTGAATGTAAACGGAAAAGCACCACGTGCTTTTCTGTTTACAAACATCCGAACGGAGTGTCTTAGACATGAGCGAACCGAACTTTACCGGGTTCGGCCGAACTCGTTTTGACCGAACCCGGCAGGAGACAGTCACTGTGCAGGGTGTTGAAAGAGTTAAACTGGTTCAGCACCCTGGACAGTGACTTCCGATTCCAATATACGTGAACGTGTCAAAAAAAAAAAAAGTTCTGACTTACCGATAACTCCCGGCTTCTTCCTCAAGTCTGACCTCCCGGGATGACAATTCAGTCCAAGTGACAGCTGCAGCCAATCACAAGCCAAGCACAGGCTGTAGCGGTCACATGGACTGCCGCGTCATCCAGGGAGGTGGGGTCAGATGTCAAGAGAGGCGCGTCACCAAGGACGCGTCACCAAGGACACGTCACCAAGGCAACGGCCGGGAAGTTCTCGGTAAGTACGAACCTCTTTTTTTTTTAACAGGTTACGCGATATGGTGATCGGAATGCACTGTCGAGGGTGCTGAAAGAGTTACTGCCGATCAGTTAACTCTTTCAGCACCATGGACAGTGACTGACGTCGACTAGCCTCATCTCTATGATGGCGGCTGCGCGAAAATCACGCAGCCGCGCATTATACACGGATGACACACGGAGCTGTCAAGTGCCTTTTGCGCACGCAAAACGCTGCGTTTTTTGCGCGCGCAAAACGCACACGCTCGTGTAAATGAGGCCTTAAGGAGTTTTCCACTTTATAGAAACAATTTACTGACACATAACAAATATCTTTTAATTACAGGCGAACAACTAATGCTGGGGCTGAACAACGCTTGCGTCGTTAAAGGGCGCTGGTTACAATCATCCTTCTTCTGGAGCTTCTGCATTAAATCCTGCAGTGCCAGTGCAAATTTCAGCAATGTTTCCCCTTCTTGTTGACACCTGGAGAAGAATTTCCTCCTCAGTGAGGGGGGAGATGAGGTGTCTCCATATAAACAATCTAAATATTCCACAACATCAGACAGACTTTTTCTGATTGGTTCAGGAGCCAGCAGCACTGCTCTCCTAGCCTCTCCTTCCAGCAGTAATATCGCCAGATCCACTTCATTAGCCTGTGGGACCCCATATAAGCGAGCTGCACATTTTAGTATCTCTGCCCACTCTGTCACTGGCATGTTAGTGCCATTGTATTTAGGCACACTGCCTGTACCTGCCATAATAGGGAATAACATCGCAGATAAGCATGAGTATGGCCACCATATTTGTATGTAATTGTCTATATCCTGCCGACTACGCCAAAATGTAAGGGTGGCACAGTCAGTGCAATATATGAGCACAGGAACCAGACAGGTGGCAGATTTACACAACTTTACTTCAGAAATGAAATGAGTATCTGTGGGTTATACAGTGACACTATATCAGTCTCTGCAAATATCCATATATCACAGTCACAGGCTTCTCCTCAGCTCCCACCTGCTACATCAGTGAGGAGAGTCCCAGCAGTTCTCAGCCAATCCTGTAGCTGTCTCAGTCTCCACAGTTTACTCTAAATGCTGCTCTCTTTCCAGACCTTCCATTCAGGGGTCTCTCTGTAGTGTCACTTTATATTCTCCTCTCATGAGTTTCTCTGCAGTCCCTCTCCTTCTCTCTCTTGTCTGCTCCTCCAGGACAGAGCTCCTCCTCCTGCTCCTCCAGGACAGAGATCCTCCTCCTGCTCCTGTAGCCCAGAGATCCTCCTCCTTCTCCTCTAGCACAGAGCTCCTCCTCCTGCTCCTCTAGCCCAGAGATCCTCCTCCTGCTCCTCTAGCACAGAGCTCCTCCTCCTGCTCCTTCTCTTGCTTTCTAGAACTTTCCTCAGTCTGCTATGCTGGGCTTTCTGGACATGCTCAGTACAATCTGTCAAATTACTCATTAGTAAAAAATATTCCTTCTACAAATATAACCAGACAGATAACAGTAATAACAAACTAACAGTATACACATAGTACAGCAGAATACAGGTTACACAGACTGCAATCATTTATCTCAGCCATGTTCACCCCTCTTACAGATATATATATCTTTTTAATAAATAGCTTAGTCATTGTGATTCGTGTAACTTTGTAAATAGTTTTTGTTAAAAAATGACATTTACTTTTGGAGATACAGCTGTTCTGTATTCTCTATACTGAACAGCTGTATCGCTGGTTTTACACTGAATCCGTCGGTGTCGGAAGGTCCCGCGTCTCTGTGACACGTAGGATCCACCTGGGATCGATCACATCTAAGTTATGAACTTAGATGTGATTGTTTACAGGTGGATCCTGTGTGTCACAGAGACGGAGGACCTGTTGTCACTGAATCCGTATGGTGCGTGGGACTGACGGATTCAGTGTAAAGCGAAACAAAAAATAAATAAAAATGCCCTCAAAGTTGTTCATAGCATCAGAGGATCATTCATATCATAAACTATCAGCAGCTGACTGGTCTGGAAGGAGTTGATTTTCAAAACATACAGGAAGTCAGGATGGCCGAGCGGTCTAAGGTGCTGCGTTCAGGTCGCAGTCTCCTCTGGAGGCGTGGGTTCGAATCCCACTTCTGACATGTTTTATTTTTTTTCAAATGAAAGTTCAACCCATTGTCTGAAAACTTTAAAGGGAATGTGTTGCCAGCAAAACATGTTTTTTTTTTTTTAATTAAACATTTAGTGTGTAGGTGTTTAAACATTGTTCAAATTATTATTTTTTTTTTCACGAGTCAGGAAATATTATAATTTATAATATTTCCCATTGCTGGTCACTAGATGGAGCTATTCCCAAAATTGCAGCATTGCATGTGGTAAAGCAACCACATTGCTTTTTGCTGCAAAATTGGGTAAAAAGCACTCGCTCTAGTGAGCTCTGAGAATCCCCCCCCTCCTTTATCCTGGCTAGTGCCGGGATAAACGAGGGGATTAAACGGTCTAACCTCCTACACTGTGTCGCCATTTTTTGAGCTAACACACAGTGTAGTAGGTTTACATACAGTAGTAAACACACACAAACACGAACATACATAGAAATCTCTTACCTGCTCCTGCCGCCGCGGCTCCCTCCGGCCCGTCCGCTCCATCTGCTGCCGCTGGTCCAAGTGCACAAGTCCGGAAGCCGCGACCGGAAGTAGTAATCTTACTGTACGGCCGCGACTTCCGGTCCACAGGAAAATGGCGCTGGACGGCGCACATTTCAAATTGGACTGTGTGGGAGCGGCGCATGCGCAGTTCCCACACAGACGGCGTACACAGAAGTGGATGGGACGGGACCCGTTCGCAGTCCCTATGTGACTGTGGCTGCCGTATTCCATGTCTGTATGTGTCGTTAATCGACACATACAGAAATGGAAAAAATATGGCAGCCCCAATAGGGAAGAAAAAGTGTAAAAATAAGAAAAAGTAACACACAAACACACAAATTAATCCAAACGTTTTTAATAAAGCACTAACATCTTTAACATATTAAAAAAAAAATTGTGGTAACACTGTTCCTTTAACTCTTTTGTGGCTGAATTGCAGTGATTCCTAAAAGGCTTCCACTCTACAATAATAGCACATTTGACGGTGGAATATCTAGGAGGGAAACATTTCAGGAACTGACGTGTTACAATGGTGGCGTCCTATTACAGGACCGGGAATGGGACTGAATGAAACACCTGAATCCAATGATTAAAGGAGTTTTCCACTTTACAGAAACAATTTACTGACGCATAACAAATAGCTTTTAATTACAGGCGGACAACTAATGCTGGGGCTGAACAACGCTAGTGTCGTTGAGAGGCGCTGATTGGTGGGGCAAGTCATTCTGCCCTGCCAATGACTTGCCCCACAGGTTCAATTAGTGCAGGAGAGGGTGGCGGTGGCTGGTTTCAGTTGCGCCGCCGCCCACTCAGAAAGGCAGCAGGCCGCCCTGTGTGGCGTGGCCATGGCAGTGGGCCTCACCATCTTAGTGGGCCCTGGGCCACTGCACCACTAGCTATGCTACTGGAGCAGCTTATTCTAAAGATTCACCTTAAAAATTAGGTACGTTTTAAGGGTTTTATGCTGCACCCAGTCGACAATTCCCTATATCTCTGTTTCATTAGTTACAAATTGAGCCCCAGTGGCCTAATGGATAAGGCACTGGCCTCCTAAGCCAGGGATTGTGGGTTCAAGTCCCATCTGGGGTGATTTGCAAGGTTTTTGTTTTCTTTTTAAATTACATGTATACTCCCCATTATGTTGTAAATGACAATGTTTATCCTCAAATGGGGGGAACCTCTTGATAAACTTTGACTGTGATTATAATTCACAATGTTAATGGCACTTACCTCCTAAATTGTTGGTTTGAGTGCCGTTCGGGGTTGGTTTGCCGTATTTGTTTTTTTCTTGTGTTAATAGCTGTATGATTTCCATTATAGTATTATTTTTGTTACAAGATTCCAGCGTGTAGCTAAAGACAGTTTCCGAATTCAGAAGTAGTTAAAAAAAACAAAAAAAAGTTGTGGTGGCCGAGCAGTTCTGGGGTCTTTTAATGGACCCCGGGCTGTCTGCTCATCGAAGGTGTGTTCCTCAATTACATCACAGGGATTCCCTATGATGCGATCAAAGAGGGGTTCCCCCTTTTAATTTTCACTTTGAATGCCACGAGTGACATTCAAGGGGTTAACGACAGAGATCAGACGTTTCTCTGATCTCAGCCGTTAGAGCGAGGCTACGGCTGTGTAATACAGCCATTGCCCCGCTCCTGACACTTGTTGTGCCCATGCGATCAGCATGACGTGTGTGCTTGTCTTGATGTGACAACGTCCTGCCGCTCGTGACGAGCATAGACGTCATGCGTCGTTAACCAGTTAAATTATGAAGAATATGAACTTGCTGAAATCTAGAATTGAACCAGGGAACTGCAAATCTTCAGTGTAATTGGACCCGTTTTTTGCGGGACAAGTTGTATTTTTTAATGCCCCCATTTTTGGGGTATATAAGTGATTCACCAGATTTCATTAATATATTTTGTGCGAAAATGCACAGAAACAAAAAGCAAATACTAATGTTAATTATTCCATGTTTTGTTTTTGTTTTTTCTGTATACAGTTTAAATAAAACACAAACACATATTGCCGAAACCCGGGATCGAACCAGATCTTCAGTCTAACGCTCTCCCAACTGAGCTATTTCGGCTACATGCTCCTTCTTAAAGTGACAGTCTACAGCCTCAGATATATGATTGTTATGTGACATTCCCTACGCTGTGGCTATACAGGTCGCCTGTTTGGAGGAATGGCTCGTATATCAATTCTGTAAGAGTCTTTCAATGTACAATTATCACAGCACCTAAGCAGCTAAAACACATCCCGTATTATAATAACCTAATAGCAAAAGTCGCACCCGGGTCCATGAAGCACTGGGACGAGAAAAGCAAAAAGTTGTCCTATGTTTTATATTTGTGGCCTGATTGTTTGGTAAAAGTAGTCTAAGGCACCGTTCACACCGGTAAATATTCTGCCGGTTAAACAAGTGCCGATCGACAATACAGCGTGTGAATTGGCGCTTGTTGGATCCATTCAAACAGGGCAATGATTGCAAATATGGGGACAAGTGATCGTTAATATGTCCCATGCTATTTGACCCAGGTCGATGATCAGGAATAAGCGTTCGTAAGAACATTGCTCACCCGATCCTTGGCTCGTGTTAAAGGGCCTTAACTCTTTTCCAACTTTTTAGCTATTTGCTACTTGCTCCAGATAACGTTACTGACTGTGGTCGAGAAGAATCTAATTCCAGCAAGTCAGGATGGCCAAGAGGTTGAAGGCCCTAGGGTAAAACTTGAACCAGTGGTTTAATTGATACGACACACGATGCATTGGCTTCCTAAGCCAGACGTTTTGGGTTTGAGTCCCACCCCAGGCACATCTATATTCTCTCGCAGTCTTTCATTAACCTATACACATAAAAAAAAGTATAAATAATATATAAGTTGATTGTTTAAATGCCACCAACAAGGCCATAGCTATAAGGGGTGCCGAGGCACCAGTCCCATCTGGGACCACGTAAGAAGACATCAGTATTATATATTCCACATGCTAGGTGGGACCCTGGAGCTTCAAGTCATTCTTCTAGCTGCTAGGAACCAGACAGACACTTTCTAGAGCAATATAGAGTAGATTTAATAAGTTATCATCAGGCATTCATTAGTACCTAAATAGGGACGTTTGAGAAGGAAGAAAGGTCAAAGGGCTGTGGGCCAAAGTAGAGAATGTCCCTCCAATCGTGGGAGGTGTCCATCAGATACTGGAGGACTGAGAAAACAGTGACTGGTCTGATGAGTCTTCCGCCTGGTCCTGATATAGGACTATAATATGGATATGTATAAAATATTTCAGGGTGATGGAGTTCCGATATTATACATGCTAAATATAAGAGAGAACTTTTTGAAATAACACACTATATATACTTATATAAGCGATACCATGGACAGACGTGTCAAGTATAGGTTTACATACCTGTGCCCACGTTATTGCCTATTACATGTATTTTTGAGGTTTTACACATTTTTCTTCCTGGTAAAAGCTTTTTTCAATGCCCCTTTGACCTCCTTATTTCTCAAGCTATAGATAAAAGGATTTAACATTGGAGCCACTACGGTATAGATAACACTAACAACCCTGTCATAATTTACGGAAGATCTAGAAGATGGTCGGAGATACATGAAGCCAATTGTCCCATAAAATAAGATGACCACAGTAAGATGTGAGGAACAGGTGGAGAAGGCTTTGTATCTTCCATCTGTTGAGCGAATTTGTAGGATGGATGAGATGATTCTAGTGTAGGAATACAAAACTATGAGGAATGGGATTAAAACCGGTAGTCCACCTTCTGTGTAGATCAACAGTTTGTTGAGTGAGATGTCGGAACAAGCCAACTGCAAGAGTGGCGCCATGTCACAGTAGAAGTGATAGACTTTGTTGGAACCACAAAAGGTCAATGTTGAAGCCATCACACTATGTAGAAGTGAATGTAGAGCAGCGGCCAACCATGAAGAGACCACCAGAATAAGGCAAATTTTTCTACTGATGATCAAAATGTAGTGTAGTGGGTTACAGATGGCCACAAATCGGTCATACGCCATGACTGCCAAGAGAAAGCATTCTGTGCAAGCAAAACACAGGAAAAAATACAGCTGGGAGATGCAGTCCATCAATGTCATCGACTTGTCTTCTGAAACGATGTTCACTAACATTTTTGGGACAATAGCGGAGGTGTAGCACATATCAACAAAGGACAAATTAGCTAAGAAGAAATACATGGGGGTACGGAGATGGGAGTCGGCTCTCACCAGGAAGATAATGGTTGAGTTTCCGATAAGGTTTAGAAGATACATAACCAAAAATATTACAAAGAGCAAAATCTGTTGCTCTGGGAGGTCTGAAAGGCCAAGCATTAGGAATTCTGTACTGCGACTGGAATTCATGTATTCTGTGAAAAATGGATAAAAGGAGATAAATAAATTAATTGTAAAATCATGAAAAATATGGATTAATAAAGTCACACCAATTTGTTAAATTCAGTGAACAATATGAAAAAAAGTAAAAGAAATAAAAAAAATATTCTATAATAATATTCTAATATAAAATTAAACATGTATCTATATATGATACTTATCACACACACACACACACACACACACACACACACACACACACACACACACACACACACACACACACACACACACACACACACTATTAAGTAACATTAATTTATTTTTTAATTTTAGAATGCATATAATAATATTATCCTATAATAACTTATTTTGACTATAACATTTAGGTGTTTTTTTATTTATTTATTCCCTATAAAAAAAAACTGAATTTTAAATGTATTTTTATTTTAGATTTTTAATTTAATTTAAGTTTTTGTTTTTTTGCAATAGATACGTGGTTTTAAATTCAGCAGTAAATAGGTATTAATTACAGATTAGAATTAATTCTCTATATTAAGAGACCGATCCCTTTTTTTCAACAACAAAAAAAGAAGATAAAGAAAATCAAAAAAATTTTCATTTTTTAAAATAAATTATTACTAGTTTCTGAATAAATATAATGTTATTGATATCGTAAAAGGCAATAGTCAATGAAAAGGAAGAAATACAATTATTTTGTTTTTATTGTCCCTTAAAAATGGAATCAACTGAATAAACAAAATGCTGTAAAAAATAAATAAATGTCACACTACTTTTTCCTGCCGATACAATAAGAAAAATAATTTTGACATTGAAATTTTAAGAGAGAGAAATTTTACCTGTTTAAAAATAAATGTTACAATATTGGAGCAATGATCAGTGTATTGTGTGGTGGACACACAGAATAACAGAAATGTCCTTGTGTATTTATCTTGTAATTGTAAATCTCACTAGAGGCGGCAAGTTCCCAAATGTACGTGACGTAAGGTCGTGGTAATTCTCCATGCAGGTGATACGTCTCATGTTAGTTAGTCCCAAAGTTCAAATTAGATTTTCACTCCACACAATTAATCTAAAAAAATATCTAAATGTAAATATAATTAATAGCATGAAATGTTATAAAGATTTAAAACAATTAATAATTGTACAATAGTAATAAAAGCTGCATGAAAATAAAAATATTACAGAAATATTTGGTTTACGGCCTAGTGGCTGGTTTATTAAGTAGAAAGTACGACATAACTGAACTTTTCCTCATTCACATTATGAGATAGACAGATAGATAGATAGATAGATAGATAGATAGATAGATAGATAGATAGATAGATAGATAGATAGATAGATAGATAGATAGATAGATAGATAGATAGATAGATAGATAGATAGATAGATAGATATGAGAGATAGATAGATAGATAGATAGATAGATAGATAGATAGATAGATAGATAGATAGATAGATAGATAGATAGATAGATAGATAGAGAGATAGATAGATAGATAGATAGATAGATAGATAGATAGATAGATAGATAGATAGATAGATAGATGTAACGTCTATGGCCGCGGCCCGTCGTTCTGACTTACCCTCTGACGCCCGCGGCCTTGGACATGTGAGTTCTTGGCGGCATCTCCCTCCAGTGAGACGCCAGCACTCACTTCCTGCTTCAGAGACTGTTTCCCGCAGGGCGCGCGCGCCCGGCCTTAAAGGGCCAGTACATGCACAATTGCAGCTAATCTGCAATAAGTCCAGAATGCTGCTGGACTATAAAAAGGGCACTGCCCTCTCGATCTTTGCCTGAGCGTTGTTGTATACCTAAAGTTTGTCTTGCAAATGGCCTCCCAGTGTTTTCCAGTTCCCAGTGTTACCCGTTCCTGCTGCCTGTACCCTGTATGTATCCTGTGCTACCGTGCCTCTGTGTCATCTAGAGTTGAAGTCGAGCTGTGTCTTCCGCTGCATCTACTATGTTACACCCACCGGGTGTCTGCCTGATGCCGGAGCCTTATCTTAAGCCTAAATCACCGCTACTGTCTACATTGCCTCAGGTACCCTTTCTGGACTATAGACATTGTATTATACCTGGTTGGCCAGCTGCCTATACGCTACGTGGTACGGCACAGTGGGTCCACACCCTGCACCGTGACAGTACACTCAGGCCATGGACCCCACTGGTCAATTTAAAGGTCTGTCCCCCTCCCAAGCCATGCAGGCGGAACTGCAGGATCTGCGAGCACGACAGGATCAACTTCTTGTGGCAAGAGATTCCATGGCACAGCAGCTTGGGGTGCTAGCTGCTTCCTTCTCTATTCCTGTTCAAGTTCCTGCAATTGAACCTCTTGCTACACCTCCTGGCAGCTCCGGTTCTGATCCTCGATTCTCGCTGTTACCTCGTTTCCAAGGAGACGCTAGCGTGTGCCAGGGATTTCTTAACCAGTGTCATATCCACTTCACCCTGCACGCCAGAGCATTTCTTTCAGACGGAGCCAGGATCGCCTTCATTATCTCCTTACTTGCCAGCAAGGCCCTGGCGTGGGTGAA
Organism: Rhinoderma darwinii; assembly: GCF_050947455.1. Taxonomy (NCBI): domain Eukaryota; kingdom Metazoa; phylum Chordata; class Amphibia; order Anura; family Rhinodermatidae; genus Rhinoderma; species Rhinoderma darwinii. The sequence goes on along the minus strand of NC_134696.1, from coordinate 16,121,676 downwards.
CCCAATCTTGGAACGACAGGGACCCGAGACCCAAGACTTCCAGGGGTTCGTGCAGTTATTTCGTACAGTGTTTGAGGAGCCTGGACGAGTCTCGTCGGCAGCCACTGCTACGTTGAACCTTCACCAGGGAGACGCCTCCGTGGGCGAGTACACCATTCAGTTCCGGACCCTGGCAGGAGAACTGTCTTGGAACAAGGAGGCGTTGGTAGCTTCCTTCTGGCATCGCCTATCACCCGAGGTCAAAGATGAACTTGCTGCCTGGGATCTACCATCTACCTTGGACAACCTGATTCTACTAGCTTCTCAAGTGCATATAAGGCTCAAGGAAAGATCTCAAGAGGTTCGACAAGAGAGACGGCTTCCTAGACTGGCACCCAACTTCCGGCAACCCCTCTTTCCCGCTTCTGCTGCTCCACCCGAGGTTCCTATGCAGGTAGACCGGATTAAACTGTCAGTCCAGGAGAAGCAGCGCAGGCTCACCTCTGGACTCTGCCTATATTGCGGCCTTGCTGGCTATGTCGTGCGTCTGTGTCCCCAGAAGCCAAAAAACCCTGATGCCTGGATTTGGTTGGAGAGACAACCCTGGGCGATACAGCATTTAATAGAGAACTCTCCTCCAAACTGTTCATTCCTGTGACCATCGTCGCCAGCGAGAGGCCCCATCCGGTCTCTGCCTACCTGGACTCTGGCTCTGCAGCCAATTATCATCTGCCAAGACCTTGCGGATCTTCTTCAGTTACCCACTGTTCTGCTGGAAAGGCCGTTGATCATTGTCTCGGTAGATGGACTGCCGCTGCCTGACCAAATTTTGTCTGTGACCAAGCCGTTGAGGCTTCAAGTGGGAGCCCTTCACTCTGAGCTTATCTCCATGTTTGTCCTGCCCAAGGCCGTCAACCCCGTGCTGCTGGGTTTGCCTTGGCTCCGTCTACACTCACCTGTCCTGGATTGGAACTCCGGTGAAGTTCTCCAGTGGGGTTCCAAGTGTCTCAACCGCTCTGGGGCATATTCATCCACCTCAATTTTCTCCGCATCGGTCATTGGCAGGGTTGCCTCCTTGTTACTCTATGTCCTCAGATGTCTTCGACAAGAAGGAAGCAGAGACGTTTCCACCACATCGAGCGTATGATTGTCCTATCGACTTGGTTCCTGATTCGTCCCCTCCTCGCAGTAGAGCATACCCTCTCTCCTTACCTGAGACCCAGTCTATGTCGGCCTACATTAAGGAGAATCTGGAGAGGGGCTTCATACGTAAATACTCATCCCCGGCTGGGACCGGGTTTTTCTTTGTCAAAAAGAAAGACGGATCCCTCCGACCCTGCATTGACTACCGAGGCCTCAACCAGATCACGATGAAGAACAGGTACCCATTGCCTTTGATTTCAGAACTGTTTTATCGCATACGGGGGGACCAGTTTTTTTCTAAACTAGACCTGCGGGGGGCCTACAATCTAATCCGGATTTGTCATGGTGACGAGTGGAAAACTGCATTTAATACACGTGATGGGCACTATGAATATCTGGTTACGCCCTTCGGCCTGTGTAACGCTCCCGCAATGTTTTAAGAATTTGTCAATGACATTTTTCGTGATCTCCTCTATGTCTGTGTTCTGGTGTATCTCGATGACATTTTGATTTTTTCCCCAGATCCTGTAACTCATCAGTCATGTCCGCCAGGTGTTGCTTCGATTAAGGGAGAATCATCTTTATGCCAAGCTGGAGAAGTGCATGTTTGAAAAAAAAGTCTCTACCCTTCCTGGGCTACATCATCTCCGATCAGGGCCTCCAAATAGCCCCTAAGAAGGTAAAGGCTGTTCTGGAAGGGCCATAAAACGCTTCCTGGCATTCGCCAACTTCTACCGGCTGTTCATTCCCAACTTCTCTTCATTGACGGCTCCCATCTCTACCCTCACCAAAAAGGGCATGAATGCCAAGGAGTGGACTCCAGAGACAGAAGCCGCATTTAAAACCTTAAAAAAAGCCTTCACGTCAGCCTCTATTCTTCGTCACCCTGATGTATCCCTACAGTTTTTGTTAGAGGTGGACGCCGCCTCTGTTGGTGCTGGTGCACTGTTGTTCCGGAGACGTTCGAAAGGCAAGACTGTGGTATGTGGCTACTATTCTAAGCTGTTTTCTCCCGCAGAGCGCAACTACTCGATTGGGGATCGGGAGTTACTGGCCATCAAGCTTGCCCTGCAGGAGTGGAGACACCTACTAGAAGGTGCAGCTCATCCAATCCTGATCTTCACGGACCACAAGAACCTGACCTATCTTCAGACGGCTCAGCGGCTGAATCCTCGTCAAGCCAGGTGGTCATTGTTCTTTGCTCGGTTCAACAGAGGACACTGTGGAGTCCCCACAGAATATTATTGATCCTTCCTGCATCTTCTTGGTCAATCCTCTGCAAGTTAGAGACATTCCTCCGGTAAGGACTTTTGTACGTCTGTCAGACAGAGGAAGAATCCTTCGTTGGAGTCACAGTTCCAAACTGGCAGGTCATGCGGGTGCCTGTAAGACCCGAGACCTAATTACCCGTCAGTTCTGGTGGCCCACGCTGCCCAAAGACGTCATGGACTTTGTCTCCTCCTGTACAGTATGCGCAGCAAATAAAGTTGCCCACTCCAGACCAGCTGGTCTGCTCCAACCACTGCCGGTGCCCGATTCCCCCTGGCAACATATTGCAATGGACTTCATCTCGGATCTGCCTCTCTCTGCTGGATGCAGTGTGATCTGGGTGGTGGTGGATCGATTTTCCAAAATGGCCCCTGACTGGCCTGCCTTCTGCTGCTCGACTGGCCGATCTCTTCGTCCAACACATCTTCCGTCTGCACGGCTTGCCTCTGCATATTGTCTCGGATTGAGGGGTCCAGTTCACCTCGAAGTCCTGGAGATCACTCTGCGGTCTCCTCGGTGTTAAGTTGGACTTTTCCTTGGCCTACCATCCTCAGTCGAGAGGGTTAGCCAGATTATGGAGAACTATCTGCGGCACTTTGTCTCCAGGCGGCAATATGACTGGGTGCAGCTGCTCCCGTGGGCTGAGTTCTCCTATAATAACCATATCAGTGAGTCCACCACCTCCAGTCCGTTCTTCATCGTCTACGGCCAACATCCTCGAATACCTATTCCTGTCTCTACTATGTCCCAGGTGCCTGCAGCTGACTCTACCTTCAGGGATTTTCTGCAGATATGGCAACAGAGACAATCTTCTATTCTGCTGGCGGTGGACCGCATGAAGAAAAAGGCAGACACTAGAAGACGAGAGCCTCCCCAGTTTCTCCCAGGTACGAGTGTCTGGCTGTCTTCCAGGAATATCCTGTTGAGTGTGCCATCTTGCAAATTTGCTCCCAGGTTCCTCGGACCCTCGAGATTCTGCTACAGATTAACCCTGTGTCTTACAAGCTTCGGCTGCCTCCTACCCTCAAGATCCCTAACTCCTTCCATGTCTCCCTGCTGAAGCCCGTGGTTCTGAACCACTACTCCAGGACTCCTAGTTCCGTAGTGGCTCCTGGCGGCTCGTCAGGGACTTTCGAAGTAAGGAAGATCCTGGCCACCAAGAAAGTGGGAGGAAGGACTTTTTTCTGGTGGATTGGAGGGGATTTGGTCCAGTAGAGAGGTCTTGGGAGCCAGAGGAGAACATCGATGCTCCTATCCTCATGAAGAAATTTCTCCCCCGCTCTGCTCCCAAGTAGAGCGGGCGTAAGAGGGGGGATACTGTAACGTCTATGGCTGTGGCCCGTCGTTCTGACTTACCCTCTGACGGCTGCGGCAATGGACATGTGAGTTCTCTGTGGCATCTCCCTCCAGGGAGACGCCAGCACTCACATCCTGCTTCAGAGACTGTTTTACGCAGGGCGAGCAGGCCCGCGCGTGCACGGCTTTAAAGGGCCAGTGCGTGCACAATTGCAGATAGATATTAGAGAGATAGATAATAGATAGATAGATAGATAGATAGATAGATAGATAGATAGATAGATAGATCGATAGATAGATAGATAGATAGATAGATAGATAGATAGATAGATAGATAGATAGATAGATAGATAGATAGATAGATAGATAGATAGATAGATAGATAGATCTATGAACTTGAGAAAGGATCCTGTGCTGAGCTGAAACGTCGTGTGTATATGGACCAATAAAGCACCTTTTTCTATTTTGCTTATACCTTGGAGTGCTGCCTGATTTTTGGATTCTACTACAGCAGGTCTGTTTGCCCTGACCTGGGCAGGCCGGCACCCATCCATGATTCACAAGGCTGTGCGGCTGACATTGTATTTGGATTTTAGATAGATAGATAGATAGATAGATAGATAGATAGATAGATAGATAGATAGATAGATAGATAGATAGATAGATAGATAGATAGATAGATATGAGATAGATAGATAGATAGATAGATAGATAGATAGATAGATAGATAGATAGATAGATAGATAGATAGATAGATAGATAGATAGATAGATAGATAGATGATAGATAGATAGATAGATAGATAGATAGATAGATAGATAGATAGATAGATAGATAGATAGATAGATAGATAGATAGATAGATGATAGATAGATAGATAGATAGATAGATAGATAGATAGATATGAGATACATAGATAGATAGATAGATGGATGGATGGATGGATGGATGGATGGATAGATGGATAGATAGATAGATAGATAGATAGATAGATAGATAGATAGATAGATAGATAGATAGATAGATAGATAGATAGATAGATAGATAGATAGATAGATAGATAGATAGATAGATAGATAGATAGATAGATAAATAGTGTTACTCTCCTCACCATGCTCCAGCCGACAGGTGCGTCCAGATGTTAAGCAAAAAAAAAAACCCTCCACCTCGGCTTCTCTTCCTGTAATGCTGCTGGTACCTACTCTTGTTCAGCAGCCCCGCAGAGTGGCCATGGCGACCGGCATCTTGAGCACTTATCTGTTGACGACCCGCGGTTATGTTCCTGATTTGCTACACTACAGCACATCCGCTGCCATTCGGTGATTATTCAAAACAAAATTGATTACAAGGTGTCGAGCTGCTAAAACCTCCAGTGATCAGATGTAATCTGTGAGGGAAACTGACACCAAGTGTTAAATTTACCTGCAGTGCCACCACAGGGGAAATAAAGCATTACACATTTCTCATTCAAATCAATGGGCAGCCCATGTAATGCACGGACATGTTAAGTCCTCCACAGAAAGAGATACGCTCTTTGTAGCTGCTCTCTGTAAGTTCCCATCTTTATTAACTCAGAATGCCCTAATAGGCTAGGTACCAGGCTATCATTATAAAAACTGGCATTGCAATGTGGTTAAAAGTGAACCAAATTTGTTTACACCCCTGAGGTGGCGTACTCTGTGAAGGTGAGGAGCATGGGTGACCGGATGACAGAAAAATTAGACCCATGAGAGCTAACATGGCTGACAATGGTAACTGCCAGACAGCTACTTCCTGTCCTATAAACTGTAGGTGGGAGGAGTCTAGTGCATGACCAACCAAGCTTACAAGAGAAAGGATTCAGGAGCACGTAATTTTTTTTTTTTCTAGGGGTGAATTTACAGAAAACACGTATTTATTTTTACGCAGCGGAATTGTATCATAAAACAGTTGTGTCGATGGTTCCGCTCTCAGGAGAATTGTTTCCCTTTAAGATAATTAGATTTCTTATATATTTTTTGTTTACGAATATTTTTGTCAATTAAAGGAACATTTTATAATTTGGTCTGAGCTGATGATACTATCAGGAGACCACAGTCGTGTTATAAATGACATTTAATTATACCCACAGCTGTCTGTATCCCCTCCAATATGTGACTATAACTCCCAATTTCTCCACCAGGGAAATGATTTATCTGTGTGACTGGTGACAATAAAAATATTGCTTCCTTTATATGTCAGTCTATTGGATATGTAGGGACTTTTAGCAGATTTATGTTGTTTAGGAGGAGCACATAATTTATATAGATACGTGTGAGGGGGGGGGGGGTTACATTTTTAGATGTTACCTCATGGTAGTGCCCTGCCAGCCGAAATAGCTCAGTTGGGAGAGCGTTAGACTGAAGATCTAAAGGTCCCTGGTTCGATCCCGGGTTTCGGCACATGGGGTTGTTAGTTTTGACTAAACTTTTTAATATTTTTTTTAGACGATGAAATTTTTTATTACAGGGCCCCACAATCGATTGGTCATAAAGGCTATAAAACGAGGAGGGTCTTGGTATACAGGTCAAAAACATACGCATGCAGTACTGACATCTAGTGGCCAATATGGAAACTGCAATATCTCATTACTGATTGCTATATACAGTACATTATTATTTTTCAAAATAGCTTTGAAATATGACACATTCCTAATAGGGGCCATTAATGAGGAGAATCATTTTTTATCTTTAGTCCATGCGGGTTTGATAACTAGAAACTTTTTATTCATAGTAGATTTTTTCTTTCAAAAAAAATAATTCTGTCAGAAATTGCAAAAAAAACATAAAAATACCATGCATCTAAATTATTATTAGGGAGATTTATTAATTCTCTCCTAAATTTAGACAGGATAAGACTAGACCAGACAGGCGGAAACTGCGCCAAACTTATCACTATGGCGCAAAGACGCGTTAGACACTTTTTTCCGCCACCTCTAGGCTGGTGTACGTTATACAAGTATTGTGTGCCAAAAAAATAGTGGATGGCGTTAATAAATCTGCCGGATTTTAAAGGGTAACTAAACTTTCAACAAACTTCTGACATGTCATAGTGACACGTCAGAAGTTTTGATCAGTGGAGGTCCGACCACTGAGACCCCCACTGATCGCTAGATCGAAGCAGCAGACACGCTGAGCCACATGGTTTCTGATAGTTTTTTCTCGAAAAGCCGATGTAGCGGTGTACGGACTCAATAGAAAGTCTATGGGCCCGTACACCGCCACATCGGCTTTCTGAAAAAAGCTCACCCGAGCGCTTCTGCCGTTTCGTTCTAGAGATCGGTGGGGGTCTCAGTGCTCGGAGCCAAAACCGATCAAAACTTCTGACAGCTACACTGTTTCCGTAATCCCATAGTAGTGATTGGCGTTACGGAAGCAGCGTAGCATGCGAGCTACGCTGTTTCCGTAACTACCATTCAGTTCTATGGGAGTTAAGGAAACAGCGTAACTCAGCGAGCTACGCTGTTTCCTTCTTCATGGCCGGAAATCACACAAGTCACCCGGAGCACAGAGCTGCAGAACAGGGTTTAGGGGGCCCCGTTCTGGAGATAGGTGCGGGTCCCAGAGGTGGGACCCGCATCTATCTGACATTTATGACATATCCTGTGGATGTGTCATAAATATCTCTGATGGGAAAACCGCTTTAAGTTCATTTACATGGCAAGGAATGAGTTTGCAATTAATTGTAAGTCATCTGATCACTCTTCATAACAATCTGGAGTTAATGCAAATTGCCGCTATAAATACCGAAGCAGCAAACTCTGTGAAAAACAAAATTTGTGTCAGTCTCAAAATTTTTGGCCAGGACTGTACGTGCCCTCCTGTCAGCTTGCCGTGCAGAATAGGGGTCAGGGTAGCGGGTTACAGGCAGATGATTGGCTGGACAAGTACTTGTACAAGCGCTCGTTCCCGATCATTAGTCTGTGTAAACGGGATGTGCTGCCGACATGATGCAAACTGTACCGGGACTAATGATCATATTACTGATTATTTCCCCCGACACTCCCGATCCTTCCTCCATGGAAATGAAGCAAACGAACACCGTCCACACGCTGTTATAATCGATCGGCAGATCTGTTTCATGTTATTGAAGCTTCTGCTCCTGAACAAAATATGTCATAGTGACATGTCAAAAGTTTTGATCGGTGGGGGTCCGAGCACTGAGACCCCCACCGATCGCTAAAACGAAGCGGCAGAACCACTCGTGTGAGCGCTGAGCCGCTTCGTTTCTATTCGGCTTTTTCCGGAAAGCCGATGTAGCGGAGTACAGGCTCATAGACTTTCTATTAAGTCCGTACACCGATACATCGATTTCCAAAAAAGGCGAACAGAAACTAAGCGGCTGAGCGCCCCCACAAGCACTTCTGCCGCTTCGTTTTAGCGATCGCTGGGGGTCTCAGTGCTCGGACCCCCACCAATCAAAACTTCTGACATGTCAGAAGTTTGTTGAACGTTTAGTTACCCTTTAACTATTGTGTAGGTCCTCCTCATGCCACCAAAACAGCTCTGACCTGCTCTGAAGTAAGTCCTGTGCCGATCTGTTTCTGATCGCCTTTTTCACCGATCAGAAACGAAGCAGCACATTGCTCACCCGAGCGCTTCTACCGCTTCGTTTTAGCGATGGGTGGGGTCTCAGTGCTCAGACCCCCACCGACCAAACCTTCTGACATTTTATTATGACATGTTAAAAGTTTTTTAAAAGTTTCGTTAAACTTAAACATGATGCCCATAGGGCTTCTCAGACTACCCGATGCCCACCGTTCTGGACTCTCCCCTGCTATCGATTGGCTAGCTATCATGTGGGCAGCACCAGCCAACCAAATAGCAGGGTGGAGTGTTTAGGACATGATGTTGAAAAGTGGAGAATCCCTTTAAATAGGTTTTCCCACTTTGGACATTTATCCACAGGATATGCCCTACATGTCTGATAGGTGGGGGGTCTCATGGTGAGAGTGGGGGTTCCTGTACCTTGTTTTATAGGCCATTCCGCACCTCACTGAGCTGAAGTCGACAAACCATGTTCTATTTCTGCTCGTTTTGAGTTCATGAAGTAAATTAGAAGTTCATCTCATTACTCCAGATACACGAGCGATGATGAAAGTCATTTAGGAAACGTTCCAGTTCCAGGAGTGAATGGTCCTTGAGGACAGTCCTCAAAATTAATCTGTGTCAAGTAATGAGGACGACGATCTGATGTATCCAGAAAGTACTTGATATTTAAAGGGCACCCGTCACCTTTATGTTTTTGTACCTGTAAGAAATCAGTTTTTTAAGATATTTAGTCATTTACAATATTAAAAATTAAAAGGATAAATCTAGAACCGGCATGTGAGATCATCGTACATGTCAGGCTCCCCAGACACAGACAGCACCCCTCCTCCCCTTTATAAAGATTCCCACAAGTCCAGACTGTTCAGTTCACAGAGACTTGTAAAGACTCGGCTACAACTGTAACAAACTCTCAGCTGTGAGGAATATTACTTCAGTGCAGGTATTCAGCCTCTGGATGTAAAAAAAAAAGAGTGTTTCTATTTACTGACAGCAAGCAGAGACCTTGAAAATGATAAGAAATTGGGAGTCTTCCCCATAGTCATGTGACATGCTCCCTGGATTCTATAGTAGTTCCAAAGAGTGTCATGTGACCCTTTTCTGTGCCGCTGATTGGCTGAGGGGGGTCATTCCAGGAAAAACTAGGAAGTGTTAGAATAAATTTTGGGGCTCAGTGTGAACCTCCTGGATGCCTCCAATTTCGGCATGATTTGTCGTCTTAGTCGGGAGGGGGGGGGGTCCCAGACATTGGGGAAATGCAGATTGGAAAGAGTGGGTTTTTGGGGTTATTATTAGTTAACAAGTGTTTGATTCCGCTGCAGCGCCCCCACAGGGGAAATTAAGAATTACACATTTCTAACTAAAATCAATTGGTCCGGCTATTGCCAGGACGTGCCGGGTCCTCCAGAAAAGGTCCTGAATTGTGGAAACGCCTCTTATCAACACCTATTAGGGTATTTAACATGTATCTTTTAAATCAGACAACCCCTTTAACCCCTTCCCGACATCCGGCCCACGTCGGGTGGGGGAGTATGAAACGGGCTCACGGGCTGAGCCCGCTCCATAGAACCAGCGCGTCGGCTGTGGGTCAAAGCTGACACTTCAGGGTAACGAGCGCGATCCCGCTCATTTAACGCATTAAATGCCGCGGTCAATAGCGACCGCGGCATTTAAATGAATAGAAACAGGGGGGACAGCCCCCTGTAACGTTGCAATGGCCCCCGATCGCTGGTGCCGTAAGTTGGCATGGCAGCCTGGGGGGCCTGATGAATGCCCCCAGGTCTGCCATCTTTGTACTCCTAGGGGAGTGTCAGTATCAGGATATGCTGCAATCCATTATATCCTGCCAGCGATCCGCTAGGGGAAAAGGTAAGAAACTGTCAAATAAAGTTGTTTTTTTTAATAAATAAAAATTTTTATTAAATTAAAAGTTAAAAAAACACAATTTTCCATCAAGCACAATGTAAAAATAAAATAAAAAACTGAACATAACTGGTATCGACGCGTCCGGAAAAGTCTGAACTATTACAATATATCATTATTTAGTCCGCACGGAGAACGCCGTAAAAACAAAAGCCCGCCAAAAAATGGAGGAATCGCTGTTTTTTTCCTATTCCACCCCGCAAATATTTTTTTCCCCAGTTTCCCACTACATGATATGGTAGAATAAATGATGGCGTGAAAATCTACAACTCGTCCCGCAAAAAACAATCCCCCGTACGGCAATATTGAAAAAAGTTATGGCTATTGGAAGGTGGGGAGGAAAAAACGAAAGTGAAAATCCGAAAAATGGCTGCGGCAGGAAGGGGTTAAATCCCACAATTGTAAAAAAATTAATTAAAAAAATTGTAAAAAATGGCGGCCGTGTGCGAATCTATAATCTTTTCTGCCTGCGGGAACTTATTTGCATTTGTTGGAAACCATTGTTTTGTCACACGATAATTATCGGTATGGGCGGTAGTGAATAGTCGCGGCGAGAGAATAATTGCCGCCATGGTCTATGGTTTCTGGGTCTGTAGTAATTTATAAATGTTTTAAAGAGAACCGGTCGCCTCTCCTGACACGTCTGTTGTAGTAAATACTTTATATTCCCTATGAAATAACAATTCTGGAGAATCTTTCTGAAGAACTCTGTTGTGTTATTCCTCTGTTATTCCTCCTGGAAATGTATGAATACATTGACAATTGGGTGTTATATTTTCTCTTTTTTTCTTTTTTTTTTGTTAAGGGGTGAATGTTAAAGCCCAGTTGTCAAATTATTCATACATTTCCAGGAGGAATAACAGAGGAACAGCACAACGCAAAGTTGTAAGGAAAGATGCTCCAGAGTTGTTAGTTCATGGTAAATACAAGTATTTAGTAAAACAGACGTGTCAGGAGAGGTGACGGGTGTAATATTAGGTGGGAATGAAGAGAAGATGAAAACAAGAACACGGGAAAAAAATTCTTCAGAAAAAAAAAATTTCCACAAAAATTTGATGAAAAAGATCAAGATTTCTGAGGAGAGGTTTTCTTTATAATTCACAAAACTGCGAACAACCACAACACGTCGTTTCCCGGAAGAAAGTGTTTTATTATGACTTTAGTCTCGGGAAAATCACTCAAAATCCCCGTACTGGACGGACTACTTTTTCTGCACGGAGAACGGCTACACACTCACGTTCATGACGTGATCGCAACACACCCAACGGCAAGCGTTGGGCGCATCACCTAGCTCCCGTTATAGCCAATAAGCGGAAGGATCTATATTCCCAGAATGTGGACCCGGAGTAGGTGAAGGATGCAGCTGGGAATGTTGTGTGGTGGCGGCGGCGGCTCCCGGGCTTGGTGATGTGTGTGCGGTGAGTATGGCGTTGCGGCTATTCTTCCCGCTGTACACCTGGCCCGTGTGCGGTGATACTTTACCTCAGGGCCATAGTCATCCGTGAGCGGAGTGAGAGATGTCAGGCCCCGCCCCCCGCCTTCTGCAGAGACAAGGCCCGGGTGTCAGGAGCGCTGAGCCTGCTCTGCCCGTGTCACTGCGCGATGTGAGGAGCATCCTCCTGACTCCAGCATCACCGGAGACATGGCAGCCAGACCCCCACTGACAGTCCACACCCCCCACCTGTGTAATGTATAGCGTTATTATACCCCCTCCTCCTATATACTGTATATACTAGTTATATGTGTAATGTATAGCGTTATTATACCCCATATATACCCCCTCCTCCTATATACTGTATATACTAGTTATATGTGTAATGTATAGCGCTATTATACCCTATATACCCCCTCCTATATACTGTATATACTAGTTATATGTGTAATGTATAGCGCTATTATACCCTATATACCCCCTCCTCCTATATACTGTATATAATAGTTATATGTGTAATGTATAGTTATTATACCCTATATACCCCCTCCTCCTATATACTGTATATACTAGTTATATGTGTAATGTATAGTGCTATTATACCCTATATACCCCCTCCTCCTATATACTGTATATACTAGTTATATGTGTAATGTATAGCGTTATTATACCCTATATACCCCCTCCTCCTATATACTGTATATACTAGTTATATGTGTAATGTATAGCGTTATTATACCCCATATATACCCCCTCCTCCTATATACTGTATATAGTAGTTATATGTGTAATGTATAGCGCTATTATACCCTATATACCCCCTCCTATATACTGTATATACTAGTTATATGTGTAATGTATAGCGTTATTATACCCCCTATATACCCCCTCCTCCTGTATACTGTATATAGTAGTTATATGTGTAATGTATAGCGCTATTATACCCTATATACCCCTCCTCCTATATACTGTATATACTAGTTATATGTGTAATGTATAGCGTTATTATACCCCCTATATACCCCCTCCTCCTATATACTGTATATAGTAGTTATATGTGTAATGTATAGCGCTATTATACCCTATATACCCCTCCTCCTATATACTGTATATACTAGTTATATGTGTAATGTATAGCGCTATTATACCCTATATACCCCCTCCTCCTATATACTGTATATACTAGTTATATGTGTAATGTATAGCGTTATTATACCCCCTATATACCCCCTCCTCCTATATACTGTATATAGTAGTTATATGTGTAATGTATAGCGCTATTATACCCTATATACCCCTCCTCCTATATACTGTATATACTAGTTATATGTGTAATGTATAGCGTTATTATACCCCCTATATACCCCCTCCTCCTATATACTGTGTATAGTAGTTATATGTGTAATGTATAGCGCTATTATACCCTATATACCCCCTCCTATATACTGTATATACTAGTTATATGTGTAATGTATAGTGCTATTATACCCTATATACCCCCTCCTCCTATATACTGTATATACTAGTTATATGTGTAATGTATAGCGCTATTATACCCTATATACCCCCTCCTATATACTGTATATACTAGTTATATGTGTAATGTATAGCGCTATTATACCCTATATACCCCCTCCTCCTATATACTGTATATACTAGTTATATGTGTAATGTATAGTGCTATTATACCCTATATACCCCCTCCTCCTATATACTGTATATACTAGTTATATGTGTAATGTATAGCGCTATTATACCCTATATACCCCCTCCTATATACTGTATATACTAGTTATATGTGTAATGTATAGTGCTATTATACCCTATATACCCCCTCCTCCTATATACTGTATATACTAGTTATATGTGTAATGTATAGCGCTATTATACCCTATATACCCCCTCCTCCTATATACTGTATATACTAGTTATATGTGTAATGTATAGCGCTATTATACCCTATATACCCCCTCCTCCTATATACTGTATATACTAGTTATATGTGTAATGTATAGCGTTATTATACCCTATATACCCCTCCTCCTATATACTGTATATACTAGTTATATGTGTAATGTATAGCGCTATTATACCCTATATACCCCCTCCTCCTATATACTGTATATACTAGTTATATGTGTAATGTATAGCGCTATTATACCCTATATACCCCCTCCTATATACTGTATATACTAGTTATATGTGTAATGTATAGTGCTATTATACCCTATATACCCCCTCCTCCTATATACTGTATATACTAGTTATGTGTAATGTATAGCGCTATTATACCCTATATACCCCCTCCTATATACTGTATATACTAGTTATATGTGTAATGTATAGTGCTATTATACCCTATATACCCCTCCTCCTATATACTGTATATACTAGTTATATGTGTAATGTATAGCGCTATTATACCCTATATACCCCCTCCTCCTATATACTGTATATACTAGTTATATGTGTAATGTATAGCGCTATTATACCCTATATCCCCCCCTCCTATATACTGTATATACTAGTTATATGTGTAATGTATAGCGTTATTATACCCTATATACCCACTCCTATATACTGTATATACTAGTTATATGTGTAATGTATAGTTATTATACCCTATATACCCCTCCTCATATATACTGTATATACTAGTTATATGTGTCATGTATAGCGCTATTATACCCTATATACCCCCTCCTATATACTGTATATAATAGTTATATTTTTAATGTATAGCGTTATTATACCCTATATACCCCCTTGTCCTATATACTGTATATAATAGTTATATGTGTAATATATAAAGTTCTTATACCCTATATACTGCCTCCTCCTATATACTGTATATAAAAGTTGTGTAATGTATAGAGTTATTATACCTCCTATATACTGTATATAATAGTTATATGCAATGTATAGTTATTATACCCCATATATACCTCCACCTATATACTGTATATAAAAGTTGTGTGATGTATAGAGCTATTATACCCCATATATACTCCTATATACTGTATATAATAGTTATATGTAATGTATAGAGTTATTATACCCCCACCTCAAATATACTGTACATAATAGTTATATGTATAATTATAGTTATTCTACCCCATATATACCCCCTCCTCCTATATATAATAGTTATGTGTATTCTATAACTGTACATCCCTGCCCTAGTAATATGCAATGTATGAAATTCACATTCCCCACATACCCCCTCCTCTTATAGAGCACACATCTATAACTATTGTTTCTCCTAACGTTACCCTAGTTATTTATGTTCGTATATACTGTGTGTAATACCCTATACACCCCCCACCTCATACACATGGAGCGCTTTACTACATCGTGTTTTTTGCCAGAAAAGTAATTGATAAATCTTCTGCTATGTGTCATTCTACGCCCCTAATACATTGTCGGAGATTTATTATGACTGACGTTCCCTGCACCAGTCTCAGGTCCCTTCACACACAGCAAATTTATTGCAGATTTTCCATCCGGATTTGTGAGGGGAAATCAGCAGCGGAAAGCTGTTCCAGGCAAGTGGATGAGACGTAAAAAATCTCCACCTGCTGCTGAATATTCTCTGCACGCAAATCAGAGCGTTACTGAAGTTCATCCATTGAAATGCGCGCCTCTTAATAAATTTGGCGCAGTCCTAATGACAAAAAATGAAATCTGCGCCTGATATTTGTTATTTTCTGTGTCCGCGGAAATACTGTCCTGTACTGTAATCATGTTTTCAGTCCCGGACGGTAGTTCCGCAGCGAGACAGGGACTCCTAGCGTCGTACATAACTATGATGCCAGGAACTCCGGCTCCCTGCACTGTGTTCGGTCCAGGAAATGCGCCCGACATACAATCCGTATATCACAGACCAAACACTGTCGTGTGCATGAGGCCTTATTGGTTGTTTTTAGCCGCCATTTCTCTCCTATTTATGACTTGCATTCGCTGGCTCGTAAAGCCTTCACTTCATTCCTGGCACTTCATACCCTCATATGGAACACCCCTCCCCCTCTCATGAAGCACCACCTGTCACCAGCTCAGTTTTGGTATATTTGTGTGTAGACAACTGTCTGGAAGCTTTCATGTATTAGTTCGGGGATACACCAGGATATCTGTTGAGTGATATCAGACTTGTGAGGGCCGTGCAACTTTTGATGTAATTGGGATAAGAATTGGGAGTCGGTGCTGTCACTACTGTCACAGGACTGTCGGTATGGCTTTCCATGAATGTGGGGTGACTCTACAGGCAGCTTCCGGATACTGTGATTTTCATGCTGCCTGATTTGAGTTTGATGCCAAAAGTCAATGAAAATGTAATGTACGGGATTTGGGAGACAAGTGGCCGTCAGTTTTAGCTTTCAGTGGCCCAAATGTGTGACTCGAGTCAAGTGGTCTCCAGCCTGTGGCTCTCCAATGGTTTCAAAACTACAACTCCCAGCATGCCCTGACCCCCACAGCCTATAGGCTGCAACATGAACGCACGCGGTGCAGTAGCTGTTATGGTCGAGCCGTAGCTCTTTCTTGATGGTGATCAGTGTCCGACTCCTGGTGAAGCTGCCCACCTGATTACTTGTCACCTATTGAAATTGGTGGGCGTACCCATAGTAAGTGGTTCACCGTGTCTTACAGAGTGAGCCGCATGCCGTGTCATGTCTTAAGAGGGGTCCGAGTGAGGGACCCCCATCTATAACATCTTTATTCCCTAGTAGATCCTGAGTGACAACCCCTTTAATTGACCACGCAACTTCCTAACCGCAGCAAAGACATGCCACAGCCATAAATCCTGACCTCGCTGCTCTCCTGGAATGGTCAGACATAAAGTGACTCACGGACGCCGTCCAAAAACCACCGCTGAGAAGAGGCGGCGTGTGAATATTATGCAGCTTGTTGCGACAGTCATCGGTTTTTATCCTGTATAATAGATGTATTAAATGTGGCTGTGAGTGAACGGAGATGTGGACCTGACATATTTCACATAACGCATGGAAGCTGTAGGTGGTTGGATCGTGGGGTAAATTTTCATAATTTCATTGTAATCAATAGAATATTACAGATTTTATTAAAGGGCAAATTATTATAAATGCAAGAAAGAAAATCTCGTTTCGGATTGCCACGGTTAAGCCGCATAAATCATAAGGAAAGCACTAGACATATAAGGGGTTTTCCCGTGAGTTGAGCAATGGCTCATTTTTTATTTTATTTTTGCATACCTTCTACAATGGCCAATTTTTTAAATAACACGGAAAACCCCTTTAAATACTCCTGCTTGGTCCCTCGTTTCCCTGAGCTGAGTCTTGCTGCCTCCATCTCTCGGATAGTCACTTCCCAGAGTCCATGAGCTGTGACATCCGTGTGTGAAAGGTCCTGGACAGGCTGTAGTGAAGCTCTCTCTGTAGTGTCTAGAAATAGATCTCAGATCCTTGAGCAACTTCACTCAGATGCAGTTAAAGTGAACCCAAAACTAATATAACCACCGTATAGGTGTAAATACGATGAATCTCCATCGCTAAATATTATTTGGCTACTCCCTAGTAAACCCGCTCTGTAATAAATAGCGCATCTGATCCGCGCACTGAAGCACTTAGGAGTCTTCACAATTACATTGCTGAGTTTAGGAGTCCGGCAAATGTCAATGCCCGCCCATCCTCTGTCATTTATAGAAGACCGGTCGACGAAATCACCAGCCTACCGTCTGCAGCGGTGTGTGGGCGGGTCAACGGGACTAAAATATACACTAGTCCTTCACAATGAATTGGAATATCATCAACAAGTTAATTTATTTTAGTAATTCAATTCAAAAAGTGAAACTCATATATTCTACAGATTCATTACACACAGAGTGATCTATTTCCAGCACTTTTTTCTTTTAATGTTGATGATTATGGTAACGGTTACTGAAAACCCAAAATTTAGCCTCTCGGAAGATTTAGAATATTGGGTGAAAGTTGAAGATTGTAGACTCCTGGTGTGACACTCTGATCAGCAAATTTACACAAAACACCTGCAAAGGTTTCCTAAGCCTTTAAAAGGTCCAGCAGTCTGGTTCAGCAGCTGCACAATCGTGGGGAAGATGTCCAGAAGACAGTCATTGACACCATCTACAAGGAAGGAAAGCCACAAAAGGACATTGCTAAAGAAGCGACTGTTCACAGAGTGCTGCATCCAAGCAGATTAATGGAAAGGTGAGAGGAAGGAAAAAGTGTGGTAGAAAAAGGTGCAACAGGGATAACCGCAGCCTTGAAAGGATTATCAAGAAAAGGCCATTCAAGAATCACAAGGAGTGGACTGCGGCTGGAGTCAGTGCTTCAAGAGCCACCGCACACACACGTCTCCAGGACATGGGAGAAAAATGTCCCATTCCTTGAGACATCGCCTGAAGCGTCTTACCGGGGCTAAGGAGAAAAGGTCTGGTCTGCTGCTCGGTGTCCAAAGTCCTGTTTTCAGATGAAAGTAATTTCATTTGGAAATCTCGGTCCCGGAATCTGGAGGAAGAGTGGAGAGGCATCAATCCAAGTGTCTTGCGGTCCAGTGTGAAGTTTCCACAGTCAGTGATGGTTTGGGGGTGCCGTGTAACTGCTGGTGTTGGTCACTGTGTTATATCAAGTCCAGAGTCAGCGCAGCGTCTAGCAGGACATTTTCGAGCACTTCATGCTTCCCTCTGCTGACAAGCTTTATGGGGATGCTGATTTCATATTTCAGCAGGACTTGGCACCTGCCCACACTGCCAAAAGTACCAATACCTGGTTTAATAACCACAGTATCACTGCGCCTGATTGGCCAGCAAACTCGCCCGACCTAAACACCATAAAGAATCTATAGGGTATTGTCAAGAGGAAGATGAGACACCAGCCCCAACAATACAGACGAGCTGAAGGCCGATATCAAAGCAACCTGGGTTTCCATAACACCTCAGCAGTGCCATAGGCTGATCACCACCATGCCACGCCGCATCCATATCACCTCAGCAGTGCCACAGGATGATCACCTCCATGCCACGCCGCATCCATAACACCTCAGCAGTGCCACAGGCTGATCACCTCCATGCCACGCCGCATCCATAACACCTCAGCAGTGCCACAGGCTGATCACCTCCATGCCACGCTGCATTGATCATACCTCAGCAGTGCCACAGGCTGATCACCTCTATGCCACACCGCATCCATATCACCTCAGCAGTGCCACAGGCTGATAACCTTCATGCCACACCGCATTGATCATACCTCAGCAGTGCCACAGGCTGATCACCTCCATGCCACACCGCATCCATAACACCTCAGCAGTGCCACAGGCTGATCGCCTCCATGCCACGCCGCATTGATAACACCTCAGCAGTGCCACAGGCTGATCACCTCCATGCCACACCGCATTGATAACACCTTAGCAGTGCCACAGGCTGATTGCCTCCATGCCACGCCGCATTGATAACACCTCAGCAGTGCCACAGGCTGATCACCTCCATGCCACGCCGCATTGATAACACCTTAGTAGTGCCACAGGCTGATCGCCTCCATGCCACGCCGCATTGTTGCAGTAATTCATGCCAAAGGAGCCCCGGACAAGTATTGAGGGCAGATACTGGACATACTTTTCAGTAGGACAAAATTTCGGTATTAAAAATAATTTTTGAAATTGGGCTTCTATAATAATCACATTTTCTGAGAGACTGAATTTTGGGTTTTCAGTAACTGTTACCATAATCATCAACATTAAAAGAAAAAAAATGCTGGAAACAGATCGCTCTGTGTGTAATGAATCTATAGAATATATGAGAGACACTTTTTGAGTTGAATTACTGAAATGAATTAACTTTTTGATGATATTCTAATTCATTAAGAAGGACGAGTATATATTCATGAAGCATTGCAGAGAAGAGCGGTGGAGATGAAATATATTAGCATAATTGCACGATCTCCACCGCTCTTCTCTGCAATGCTTCATGAATATATACTCGTCCTTCTTAATGAATTAGAATATCATCAAAAAGTTAATTCATTTCAGTAATTCAACTCAAAAAGTGTCTCTCATATATTCTATAGATTCATTACACACAGAGCGATCTGTTTCCAGCATTTTTTTCTTTAAATGTTGATGATTATGGTAACCGTTACTGAAAACCCAAAATTTAGTCTCTCAGAAAATTAGAATATTATAGAAGCCCAATTTCAAAAATGATTTTTAATTCTGAATTATCCTACTGAAAAGTATGTCCAGTATCTGCCCTCAATACTTGGTCGGGGCTCCCTTTGCATGAATTACTGCATCAATGCGGCGTGGCATGGAGGCGATCAGCCTGTGGCACTGCTAAGGAGTTATCAATGCGGCGTGGCATGGAGGTGATCAGCCTGTGGCACTGCTGAGGTGTTATCAATGCGGTGTGGCATGGAGGCGATCAGCCTGTGGCACTGCTGAGGTGTTATCAATGCGGTGTGGCATGGAGGCGATCAGCCTGTGGCACTGCTGAGGTGTTATCAATGCAGCGTGGCATGGAGGCGATCAGCCTGTGGCACTGCTGAGGTGTTATCAATGCGGTGTGGCATGGAGGTGATCATCCTGTGGCACTGCTGAGGTGTTATCAATGCAGCGTGGCATGGTGGTGATCAGCCTGTGGCACTGCTGAGGTGTTATGGAAGTCCAGTTTGCTTTGGTATCGGCCTTCAGTTCGTCTGCATTGTTGGGTCTGGTTTCTCATCTTCCTCTTGACAATACCCTACAGATTCTCTATGAGGTTTAGGTCGGGCGAGTTTGCTGGCCAATCAGGCGCAGTGATACTGTGGTTATTACACCAGGTGTTGGTATTTTTGGCAGTGCGGGCAGGTGCCAAGTCCTGCTGGAAAATGAAATCAGCATCTCCATAGAGCTCGCATGCTGCGCTGCTTCCGTAACTGCCATTCACTACTATGGGACTTAAGGAAACAGCGCAGCTCAGTGAGTTACGCCGTTTTCTTCTTCATGGTTGGGAATCGCACGCTTCAGTCGGAGCACAGCGCTGCAGATCAGGGTTTAGGGGGCCCCGTTCTGGAGATAGATGCAGGTCTCAGAGTTGGGACCCGCATCTATCTGACATTTATCACATTTTCTGTGGATGTGTCATAAATGTCCCTGATGGGAAAACCCCTTTATGTGTGAATTCTACCTGCATTTATCTGCAGTTTTGATGTGCATTTTCCGCATCAAATTCTGCAACGTGTGTATGTAGTCCTAAATAGCAAAAGTTCAGCTGCAGAATTTTCACAAAAACAATTCTACTTTTATTACATCTCATGCATGACATAAACCCTGGCGTATTCTTGCTATGTCACTTGTAAGCCCACAGCACAGCTCATGGAGCATTGCAGCCGGAGGGCGTACAAAATATTTTTCAGCCGTGTAAAAATATTCCTTAAAATGCAATATCTCATCCTCTGCTATAAACGCAGCAAACATCAGAGGGCTGAAGCGGCGCCGGTTTCTGCGTGAAGAAGTTAAGGGGTGTTGTTACTGCTTTTAAGTCTCACACTCTCCGGACCACTGGGGGGCTTCAGTTTACGCTGCACAGGCGCCCACATACCGTCTCTGCCGGCGCCTGACTGACGACATTTGCAGCCGCCCAGCAGTCCCCCACTGTTAAAAGAAATGCATAAGAAAAAGTTCTGAGAACTTTCATTCCACCCGGAGAAAAATCTGTCTCGTGTATGAATATGAGTTCATAGCGTGCCGATGGGTTTATGGGAGTCAATGATGCGACCTCGGGTTGTAACAAGACACAACACAATGGTTATAAGTCAGATAAAAGACAGAACTAGGTTGTGCTATTGTGTCCTGTTGCTGCAGTGGCTGTGAGGGGTTAATGTATCTTCTAGCTCGAACGCACTGAAAAATAATTGAACGTGTATGAACTTGCCCTCGGGGGGACTCCCTGCCGTTTGGCTGTGGTCTTATATATGCGCGTTTTTTGCTTTGTCGTCTTTGCATGTATTGGGGTCGAGAGACCTTTGTTGGAAGTTTTTGTAGGATCCGGAGTAATGACTTTACAGCAGGACAGTTTTCCAGATGGGAATTTTTTTTTCAATTATTTTTTGGGAAAGGCCCAAGTCCTTGCATTGTTCTATTATAAGGGTTTAGTCATTTGAAGTGGCTCCGCACACTTCAAAGCCTTTAATATCCTGCTGTTGGTGGCGTCAGGTATAATGTTGGGTGGATGGGCTCTTAAGGTTTACATTAAATACCGCTTGTAAAACTCTTTCTATTTGGTGAATGAAATCTAACGTCGAATTCTGTCCCGTCTCACTTGGTTTCTGTTAATGCAAAACTGCTCTGCGGTCACATTTGGTCGCCCATGAGTCACGGGTAAAATTGCAGCATTGCCCCTACTCGCTCCTCGTATTCGACCTCAATGTTTCCCTATGAGCAAAAGGTCGCGGGGTGACTTGCCACAATCACAAGAATCCCGAACGTATCGAAGCTTTTGCA
Source organism: Rhinoderma darwinii (assembly GCF_050947455.1). NCBI lineage: Eukaryota > Metazoa > Chordata > Amphibia > Anura > Rhinodermatidae > Rhinoderma > Rhinoderma darwinii. The sequence goes on along the minus strand of NC_134696.1, from coordinate 16,099,605 downwards.
AGTTTTTTTCCTGTAGGAAAACATTACGGTTGCTTATGAGTCGCACTAATTCCACACTTGAAGGCCCCATGCACACAACTGTGCAGTATTTACGGTCAGTAAATACAGCGCGGGCCGGCCGCGGAGTGTCGTCCACATTTGCGGACCGGGCTCACAGTAATAAAGGAGCACGGTCCATAAATGCTAAAAAATAGGACCTGTCCTATTTTTTGCGGCTCATTTCTACGGCCTGGACGCACAGCCGTAAATATAGGTGGCCGTGGCCGATAGAAATAAACGTCAGTATTTTATCCGCAATTACGGATCTGTAATTGAAGAAAAAACTACGAGCGTGTGCACGGGACCTTATCAAGGCTCCCAGGCAACTAGTTGTTTTATATTACCGACTTGTACTTGTCCCGTGCCACTTGTATGCCAGGCTGTCCGCTTGCTCCAGGCTTCACCCATCACATAAATATTATGCTATTGAACCGGAAACCTGTGACAAAATCTGCAAATGTTACTTGCAGATTTTGGGGAGGATCCAGCCGCAGATTTCATTTATTGCATTGCAGTTAATGAAACCTGCAGTGAAAATCCGCGGCATTACCGCAGCATATAGGGCATGATCCGCAGCATATAGGGCATGATCCGCAGCAACACATAGGGCATGATCCGCAGCATATAGGGCATGATCCACAGCAACACATAGGGCATGATCCGCAGCAACACATAGGGCATGATCCGCAGCAACACATAGGGCATGATCCGCAGCATATAGGGCATGATCCACAGCAACACATAGGGCATGATCCGCAGCAACACATAGGGCATGATCCACAGCAACACATAGGGCATGATCCACAGCAACACATAGGGCATGATCCGCAGCAACACATAGGGCATGATCCACAGCAACACATAGGGCATGATCCGCAGCATATAGGGCATGATCCGCAGCATATAGGGCATGATCCACAGCAACACATAGGGCATGATCCGCAGCAACACATAGGGCATGATCCACAGCAACACATAGGGCATGATCCACAGCAACACATAGGGCATGATCCACAGCAACACATAGGGCATGATCCGCAGCAACACATAGGGCATGATCCGCAGCAACACATAGGGCATGATCCACAGCAACACATAGGGCATGATCCGCAGCATATAGGGCATGATCCGCAGCATATAGGGAGGGCATGATCCGCAGCAACACATAGGGCATGATCCGCAGCAACACATAGGGCATGATCCGCAGCATATAGGGCATGATCCGCAGCATATAGGGCATGATCCGCAGCATATAGGGCATGATCCGCAGCAACACATAGGGCATGATCCGCAGCAAATAGGGCATGATCCGCAGCATATAGGGCATGATCCGCAGCATATAGGGCATGATCCGCAGCAACACATAGGGCATGATCCGCAGCAACACATAGGGCATGATCCGCAGCATATAGGGCATGATCCGCAGCATATAGGGCATGATCCGCAGCATATAGGGCATGATCCGCAGCAACACATAGGGCATGATCCGCAGCAAATAGGGCATGATCCGCAGCATATAGGGCATGATCCGCAGCAACACATAGGGCATGATCCGCAGCATATAGGGCATGATCCACCCCATACCTGGAATCCGCTGCAGATTTTTAACACCATGAGTGAAGGGGGTTTGTTAAAGAGGCTCTGTCACCAGATTTTGCAACCCCTATCTGCTATTGCAGCAGATAGGCGCTGCAATGTAGATTACAGTAACGTTTTTATTTTTAAAAAACGAGCATTTTTGGCCAAGTTATGACCATTTTTGTAGTTATGCAAATGAGGCTTGCAAAAGTCCAAGTGGGCGTGTATTATGTGCGTACATCGGGGCGTGTATTATGTGCGTACATCGGGGCGTGTTTACTACTTTTACTAGCTGGGCGTTCTGATGAGAAGTATCATCCACTTCTCTTCACAACGCCCAGCTTCTGTCAGTGCACAGACACAGCGTGTTCTCGAGAGATCACGCTGTGACGTCACTCACAGGTCCTGCATCGTGTCGGCCACATCGGCACCAGAGGCTACAGATGATTCTGCAGCAGCATCGGCGTTTGCAGGTAAGTAGCTACATCGATTTACCTGCAAATGCCGATGCTGCTGCAGAATCAACTGTAGCCTCTGGTGTCGATGTGTCCTCGCTCGTCTGACACGATGCAGGACCTGTGAGTGACGACACAGCGTGATCTCTCGAGAACACGCTGTGTCTGTGCACTGACAGAAGCTGGGCGTTGTGAAGAGAAGTGGATGATACTTCTCATCAGAACGCCCAGCTAGTAAAAGTAGTAAACACGCCCCGATGTACGCACATAATACACGCCCACTTGGACTTTTACTTTTAAACACACCCACTTGGACTTTTGCAAGCCTCATTTGCATAACTACAAAAATGGTCATAACTTGGCCAAAAGTGCTCGTTTTTTAAAAATAAAAACGTTACTGTAATCTACATTGCAGCGCCGATCTGCTGCAATAGCAGATAGGGGTTGCAAAATCTGGTGACAGAGCCTCTTTAACATCCCATTCTCTCACATTGTACTGCACTTCGTTGCAACCAAATTTCTGCAGCAAATATGGCACGTGCGACCGACAGCCCTCTGCATTGCTTTAGACGGGTGTAGTTCCTTTTCATCTAAATACTGCCACTCTCTTAGCTTTATTATATCACACGTATAAAGTCATTCACCAGTTATATCTTGCAGTTCTTGGTTCTGTGCTGCAATAGTCCCTCTAGATCCAGAGCACAGCTCCTATTCAGTGTAATGTTGTTGCCTTTGATTTCTTTGCTAGGTAAACCGTAACTTGCTGACTCCGTCCCTGTATAGCAATAGAGATGGAGTCTCCTGTTACTTTTCTATTGCTATGTAAGTGAGGACCTAATCCCGGTAGTGCCGCTTGTATATTGGGGGTCGGCCGCTGGGAGACGGGTAAGTGCATCGCACCTTTAACATTTTCTATTTCACTTCTAGGCTTCGCTAAAAGTTGTTCTCTGCCGGATGTGGCTCTGACCTTCACACACTCGCAGTTCTCCTTTTACCTTTTTTTTGCTGTATAAGACGAAGAAACGGGTGCAGACATGGCCGGCCATGTGTCCCCTACGGTAATTTTGTAATTGATTTTAACTTTTTAATTTTAATATAATGTTTTTCTGCAATCTGTATAACATTTAGTACAAGGCTGCAGAAAATATTCGTGAGTAAATGACCGTGCAATGGTTTTCTGGTCTCTCTCCTGTTGTGATCGTCGCTACAAATCAGTGCTTACGTCTGCATCGGAGGCTTTGTTCGGAGCCTCTGTCGCAGATGCCGCCACGTTTGACCGAAATAATAGCACAGTATACAGCGCTATATTTTCTGGTAAAATGACTGACACCACAACGGAAGCGGCGGACCCTATTACGAGTCGGTGGTGTCTCGTGCTACCGTATCGGCACTCTGTCAGTTTAGTTGTTCTGCTCCTATGACGGTGCAGAAAAACAAAATTGAAGAATACAGATGGGAACAAGGCCTAACCAGTATCCAGGCGGTTTAGTTCATAGAACTATTAGACATTTTCCTACTTAAGACTGATAGAATATTTCTAGAATGTGCCATTATTGTCAGATCGGTGGAAGCCGGACCACCATGACCCCCGCCGTTCGCTAAAATAAAGTTTCTGTTTGGCTTATTACAAGGGCTGCGTGTTTGCCCATTGGCTACAATCGACCAGTCATAGGAACATGACGCCTTCCTGTATCCTGATAAAAATTGACATGACCCACCATAAGAATCACTAGTTTGTGGCCAATTTAAGAGCCGCAGTGCGGCATTCAGGAGAACATGTCCATTCATCAACAATGTAACATAAATTCTTACAGTAATTGTACATCTCACTATAAACTGTTCTGCCGCACTCCCATAACACGGTCACGTCTTCTCTTTACTGTTTTATAGGTGATATTCAGAGATGTTGCGGTTTATTTTTCGGAGAAGGAGTGGGATCTCCTAGAAGGGTGGCAGAAAGACCTGTACACTGGTGTCATTAAAGAAATTCATGGGATCTTAATCTCACTGGGTACGGTTCTTATTTGTTACGTCCACAATGTCGAAAGTGTGATCCATATTTTCTTTTTTTTTCATTTGTGACTTGAAAACACTTTGTATCACATGAAGTATTGTAAATTGTCTCATTGATCTACTTGTGTCATAAACTTTTCCTGTCTTTTAGGCTTTGTCATCCTGAATCCCAACAACTTCTTAAGGATACAGCCAGAAGAGGAGCCGTGTCGGAAAAGCCGTCAAGTCGTAGGAAGAAATGAAAACCTGAATATTGTTGGTTCTGGTGAGTGTAATTGGAATTTGGGTTATTGATGATTTTTTTTCAGGCCTCTGACTGTGATCTGGGCTGGGCTGATACTATAGTAATTATGTAGCTGCGAGGACTGTTGCACTGCTGCCTCTCCACTCCTATTCACTTACTGCAGCGTGGCCGCTGTACAGTTGTCTGAGCCTTCTGCTTCCGGCACCGACCCTGCCGGAACAACTGATCGGACCCCCAGCAATCATATACTGATGACCTATCTTGTGAATAGGTCATCAGTATAAAACACAGCCCCCCCAACCTGGACAACCCCTTTAATACACAAAGACTACAAGTCCTCTGTATTCTTTGATGGCAACTATTTTTTGGGCTAATTGGAGAGCGGACCTGTCTCCATACTAGACTGCCGTTAAACAGGAGAGCATCGTATGCTGACAGATCCGCGTCTAAGGTTGTACAGTGCACTCACATACTGATATGAAAAGACATGATGTATCCACGGCCTCCTTCACAATATTAGTCAATTATCTTTTTTAGAAAAAGATGATTATTAAGATTTTGGTCAATTATCCCATGGTGGATTTCTCGCATAGCGCAATACCCCAGTGTTAATATTGTTAGAAATGTTTGTGTGCTGATTATTTGTTCTCTTGTCATGTCCTTTTAGAGCGTGGTTTGGTGAATCCTGATATTTTATTGACCGTCAAGCTTGGTGAGAAGCAGCGTGTGATGAACTCGCATGAACAGGATGGCAGGGGCAGTGTGTCTTTTCCCAGCACAAGTAAGATCTGTCATGACGTGTCTATATTTGTATTCTGATCTCTGCATTTTGTCAGATTGCTGCGTTTTTTTTATATATGATTTTTAACTTCTAGAAATAAAAACGCAATTTTTCTTGCTTTTTTTTTTTTGTTTCTTAGATTAGTTTTGTTTCCTTTTCTTTTTGATTGGAAATGTGAAGTTGTACGTTATTTAATGTGGTTTTACCTTTTGAACAGGTAAATTTATTGACAGATTTGGAGAATACATGGCTGTTAAAGAAGAGACACCTCTTGAAGATTATACTGTTATCTCAGATGTTGAATGCTTGGATGACACAGAACAATGTAAGTAAATGTATAGCCGGTCACCGACACTTATATTGCGCAATTATGTGGCAACCAATTTCCTTGTTGGGTTTATTTCACACGCAGCGTTTCTGCCCAATGCGCCGCAGAGAATTCTGGGTGAAAAACGGCACCAAACTGTGGTGCGGTTTTTCACCTAGAATGTCCGCTGTGGAAAACTGCAGCACTAAAGCCGTCATGATAGCAGGCCGGCCTCCTGGGATGAAACGTCTGTGAGCCTGTGATTGGCTGCAGCGGCAGTCACATGGGATGAGGCATCATCCCAGGAGGCCGGCCCTCTGATGTCATACAGGTCGCCCTCCTGGGATGATGTTTCATCCCATATGACTGCCGCTACAGCATGTGATTGGCTGCTGCAGTCACATGGCATGGAACGTCATCCCAGGTGGCCGCGCTGGAGGGAGGAACACAGACTTCTGGGTCAGTATGAGTTTCTTCCTGAGTTGCGTTTTGTGTGAATCGCTGCGAATCCACCGCCAAAAAAAACGCTATTTTTGCGGGTTTTATCTCCCCATTGAATTTAATGGGCAAAACCTGCAACAAATACAATTGCGGGTCAATTTCTGAACGTTTTTTCCGCTCAGTATTTACGCAGCGCGTGGAGGAGATTTGTTTTATCGCATCCGCTTTGCTGCTACTGTATTTGCTGCCGATTCTCCGCAACAAATTCCGTTGCGGAAAAACCCGAGTATTTACGCAATGTGTGAACTGACCCTTATGGTGAGGAATGTACGAACAACATCTGTTTCTGATCTGTTTTTCTCGCCGCTTCTTTTAAGGAACGGGGGTGGATGGGTTTGCGGCTCTAGGGGATTGAGATTACTTTGCTGAGATAAGTCATTTAAGTATTTTTATCTGTTACAGGTTATCCTTTAACTCAACCAGTTGTTCGCAGGGTTAATTTTCAAGAACATCCATCCAATAACAACTTGCAGCTTGACGGTAGACATGGCATCAAATATGCAGCCGGTGAGTTGTAAGAATATTAATTTTTTTGCAGGAAAGCAATTTGACAATGTTATGGGGTCATTTAATAGGTCGGTCAGTACAAAGCGTTACTTCCACATTGTAATGCAGACATAGATTTTTAAAAAGGTTTGTTGCGTGTTGTGCAGTCGGAAAGTGAATATTACGGGTCTAGCCTTTCATATGTGTATTCTATTTCTTTTTTTTGTAAATCGTGAAATAATAGGATTTGTTTGGAGCAATATCATGACTGCTCTATGGACTTGTGTGGATGAGCATACTCAGTCGTCAGGGTCGAATCACTTTGCATTCCCAGTGTACGTCGGAGCAAAATGTCAGGAGGATTTCCCCAACGTAAGCCTCCAACGTATGGCGCTGTATTGGTAAACAGTGGCATATGTCGCCCATAGGCTTCCATTGTAAAAGAAATAAACGTATACTACGCGGTGTCCTTTTTTACTAAATGCCTCTGTATAGAATAGCGCAGTTGATTGCGCTATTCCATATAATTAAAAAAAAAAGGTTTACCTGACTATACCAGCCCGACATGCCAATGGGACACTCGTGTGGCATCCTCCAGGTGACTGGGGCCCTGTGGATAAGTTTGACGTCCGTGTGTGTAGACCCTGACAGGACAGTAATGTTCATGTTACCGATCTGCTTTTATTACCAGACTTCTCTTTTCCTCCTAGTACAAGGACACCGAGCATCTACCTCTGGTATTAGTAAAGCTAATATGGTTGCGGTTCCACAAAAGTTCATAATCAAGAAGCCCTACAATATTTGCGAAAAAAACGTTATATTGAAAGGTGAGTGGACAGAGAAACGCGCCATTTGCTCTAGGGAAAAGCTTCCTGGCTATTCTCGCCTACTTCACTTGCCCCATATATCTCCTAAAAACCAATATTGTGACTGATCTATAGGTTGAAAAATGTTTTACAGAAACCTAATTTTCCCCTTTTTTATATTCACCCTTGTAACTTTCCGGTGTTGGCTAATTGATGGTAACGCTGCACTAGATGCAGTTGTGTTAGGCCTCACGCACGCGACCGTAGCCATGTGCACAGCCGTGATTTTCGGGTCGGCCGCCCACAGAGTGTCAGCCGCGAGCCGCCCACAAATCGCGGGCTGTGCACATGGCCGCGGCAATTATTTCCTATGAGCCTGGACCGCAGAACCGTAATAAGACAGGTCTGTTCTTTCTGCGGTCCAGGCCCCGGGGCCATGCACGGACCGCGGAAACCACGGTCATGTGCATGTCCCCATAGGAATGAATGGGGCCGCAATTCTCTTGTGGATTTTCGGGCAAATTGCGGGCGCAAAAGTACGTTCGTGTGCATGGGGCCTTAGACTGTGCTCCTACATTGCAGATGTATCACAATATTTGCAGCATTACTGCTTTACAATTTTTTAAAACAACATCGACACCTTGATACAACCGGAGCATGTGAACAGGGCCTTAGACTAGAATCACACATGCTGTTAATGCAGGGGGTACAGAAGAGAGGAGAGGTAGAAGTCCTATTAAATGATTCCTCCCATAACGATCTACTCCTGGCTTTAGCAGAAAAAACTTCATGTGGGATTCCAGGTTTGCAGTTTTTGATGTTGTTTGAGCCAAAGCCGGGAGTGGATACAAAAACAAAATAAAAGTCTAGAAGAAAGACTGATACTTCCCCTCCCTTTTGTATCCGCTCCTGGCTTTAGCTCAAAAAGCTGCATCAAAACAGCGTGTGTGAACCTGGCCTTAAATAGGTTTTCCGGGCTTGTCACTTTTTCTGGTTTAATCCATAAAAGAGCTGCTGTATGCAAATAAAGTCACTATCCAGTGCACACTTGTCACATCAAGCTGTGGTGACGCTCAATCCTGGAAATGTGTATGAGCCAGACTGGATGCAAGTAGAGATCCTTACTGTGCCAAGGATTTTCTGTAAACTCAATCCATAAATGAACAGCACTTAAAGTAATGACTTTTGATAATTGAGCTATCAGATAGATGCAAAGTCTGGAGTGCTGTTCAGCGTAACATATGAGAGGAGACAGACAAAGGTAGTAAAGACAGTAGTAAGAAATCTATACATTGTGTTGTGTTTAAAGGGGCATATAGAATTAGAAAAACATGGCTACTTTCTTCCAGAAACAGTGCCACACCTGTCCATAGGTTGCGTGTGGTATTGCAGCTTGACTTCATTGATATTAATGGAACGGAGCTGCAATACCACCTGTGGACAGGTTTGGCACTGTTTCTGGGAAAAAAAAATCAGACCTGTTTCTCTAATCCTGGAGACCCCTTTAAATAATAAAGATGTAATTCAGGGAAAAAATTCCTTACCAATTTTTTTCCCCACTGTAGAATTCCCCAACATCGAACCTGTTACATTGAGAATGAAATCAAAAGAGCCGCCGTCGAACAGTGAAAATATTTGTTTGGATGGAAGAGATGTAATAAATTACACAGTCGGTAAGTTCTCAGGGCCTTGTCTTTGTTTTCTTTATTTCGGCAGTAACACGGCGTGCGCTTTTCTTACATGAAGAGACGAGCTAACGTATTAAGAAGTAGTCATTATTAAGAAGTAGTCATTATTAAGAAGTAGTCATTATTAAGAAGTAGTCATTATTAAGAAGTAGTCATAATTAAGAAGTAGTCATTATTAAGAAGTAGTCATTATTAAGAAGTAGTCATTATTCCCAGAACATTTACCTGGACGCTGATGAATTGCACTGCAGTATTGTGTGTTGTTGACAACACTTAGTGTAAATTGTATCGTATGATTATCATATTTGAGCAGAACTACACGGGTGGGTTCACACGACACGGTCAATTTGTGTTATTTACCGCAACGTCTGCACACATCCCTATGGTATCTGGATTAAATATGTGAATTTTTACAATGTAAAAAAAATATGGCGTTTCTTACATATCAGACCACCTGTGCATGTCCCTATGACATTTCCTGCAACAATGCGCTGTCACGCCCCATAAAGATGAATGAGAGCCTGGAAACAGCCCAGTGAGCGATCTCTGTAGATTCTGAGCCCGTCCTTCATCTCAGTGGAACGACAGCGCATGCTCGTAATGCTGTCTGGCTGAAAAAGCGCGTTTGCGGCTCTTCGATTTCCGCGACGGTGAGCTCCTCCCTTATTACCAGTTCTCATTGCACGGTCTTAAAAGCCGAAGAGGGGTGGTTTTCACAGACTTGTGTACGTGTTATCCTGATCCCTAGACCAGTCCTCAAAATGAAATTGCAAAATGTATTCAGGCCACTAAATGAAGTCTTGAATGAAGTCTTACTCACAGATGTGTTACCTCTTTAAAGTGCACCTGTCATTCCCTAAAAAAAATAAAAATTAAAAAAAATAATCTACTGCATGTATTAAAACGGAAGGTGACGTTTGTAATTACTTTTTCTGTCCTTTCCCCAAAGCTACAGTACCTGGGACCATTACCCTACTGGAGTGTTGCTGAGTCTTCTCATACTCATTTGCATACTGGAGCCACTGGCATTAGACAGACAATGCCAAAAGGAAAGGGAGGAAAAATATAAAATAAAAGAAAAATAACATGAAAAAGTAAGCATTTATGAAACCTAAAGCAAGCATAGGTGATGTGTATAAAGTCCGTCATAAATGGAGAATGACAAGTGCACTTTAAACCTCTTATTCCATTGCATGTACATATTTTACAGATCGTTCGTCCGATATTTAGTTGTACAAATGTCATTTACGTCCTTTCTGAGATTTCATAAAAATAAATAAATACTGAACCTCTTTAAAAAAGTTTAAAAAAAAAGCTCAACTCCCCATAGACTATGGGGCATTCTCTCCCCCGCTTCCTGCCTTTGCGGGGATATTGTATTTTGGTGGGGGTCCTAGGCATGGCTAACCCACCTAGCTGACATTTATGGTAATAACCTATGGATATGCCATAAGTAAGAGCACCTAATGTAGAAATTATCCTAATCTATGTTAATCCTCCCCTGCCTCATATAGCAATTGAAAACAAAGAAATATTAATAGAATTATTCTCATGAGATCAGCCATTTCCCCCCCTCCTCCTCCTCCTTCTCACAAACTTGTATATGGCTGTAAGGCAACTGACTGCAGCAGGAGCCCTACCCCACTGCTCTATTTGCAAACAGGAACACGAAACTCTGCCCCATTGGCTGTCAAACTCACTCCGCAGTCTGTTCTCTGCAAGATTTCCATAAAATTATTTGTGGGTAGGAAATCTATTCCTCTGGTTTTGTTTTGTCGTTCATTTTTAGGTTTAGGCTTCTTTGAAAGATGCTGGGGAGAATTTTATTAAGAGTGGCGTTTCATACGTTAGTCTTAATATAGAGAAAGTTGGAGAAAGATAGAATACATTTATTAAGAGGCGAACGCCTGGCCATATGCCACAGTCGTGGCACAGCAGCCGTGCGCCGCCCATTCCCCCCTTCCCATCAGCCGTAAAATTAAAAAATCTGCATAGTCCTCACACCGCTCCTCTTCTCACCTCCAGGTCCCCTCAGTCTCCCTCAGCAGGCCGCGCGGCTCATACAAAGTCCTAAATCCAAGCAGCGTCACTGCCTCCTATGCGACGCAGCACTGCAACGTTAAATGACTGGCGACATGCTGAGGGAGCCTGAGGGGACCTGGAGGAAAGAAGAGGAGCAGTAAGGTGAGTATTAATTTTTTTAAATGTAATTTCATTGTCCAATGGGGGAGGGTGTGGGGTCCAGCACAGGCCTCTACCTCGATACACTCCACAGAATAAAATCTATGTTAGCTTGGAGCTGGCATAGATTTCCGTTATCATTTACGCCAGTTTTCTTGCGCAAATTATACAAAAAAATTGTCGGGACTGCTTGGGCCCCGCCCCATTTTAAGAAGCCACACCCCTTTCCACCAACGTGGCGAGGGTGGTGTAAAAAGGCCAAAAGCCGCAAATTGTGACTTTTCTACGCTAGAAATCTGGCCTAGAAAGGTTGATGAATTCTCCGGAATTGCTTTCCCAATATAAACTGTCCTACCTGTTGGGATGTTTTTCTGTGAACTTTGGCATATGTAGGATTATTTTATTTTACCACACAAATGATAGGGAGTGCAGGTATAATAATATAATCTCTGTACACACATATTCACAGGGCAATTGGTCTCATTCCTGCTATTGTGTATTAACGGTAACGTCTGTTTGTTTTGTAGCAGTCATTGAGGTTGAAAGGGGTTGTCCAGGCACGTAAAGCTGATGACCTGTCCACAGCATAGGTCATCAGTCTATGATCGATGGGGGTCCGACACCCCGGACCTACACTGATCAGCTGCTCCGGCTGCCTCCGGGCACCTGATGTCCATGCCAGAAGCAGGTGGCTCCGGTCACGGAATAGCGGCCGAGCTGCAGTAATAGTCAAGTGAATAGGAGCAGAGCTGCAGAACAGCCGCTATGCAGTGGTCGGAGCCATCTACTTCCGGCTCCAACCACTGCATGACATCCGGCGCCCAGAGGCAGCTGCTCAGTGTGGGAGCCTGGTGACGGACCCCCACCAATCATATACTGATGATGTATCCCGTGGAAAGGTCATCAGTTGTCCGTGCCTGGACAACCCCTTTAACGTCTTATCGTCTTCCAGCTATACCCTATGATATCCACACAAGTTATTACAGGAGTATTCCGATCAGAGAATGTTATGGTATATCACTAGGATATGCCAATACAGTCTTATTCATGGGGGTCCTACCTCTGGGACCCTCGCCCCTCTGGACTGAGGTCCCTTCGGTCTTTCTCCTGCACCGGTGGTGAATTGCGCAGTGCAGGGAAACTCTGAAGGAGCCGCAGCGCTGCGTTACATCTCCTGCTCCTTTATTCTAAGGATCGTGGGGTTGCTGTATATGGCAAGCGATGGCTTATACTAGCGATGTACAATAATGGGGGTAACCCCTTAATCTCTGGCCGCTGTTTGTTGTATTGGTTCTTCAGGGGGCTTACCGGCACTTGATTAAAAAGAGAAAAATATTTAGATTTTAATATAAATTTCAAATAAAAGTAATTTACTATATGGTTGTGCATCAAAAATGTTGGAAAATAGTTACCTGATAATGGTCACATGACTGCTGACGATGCATTGTTTCGGAAGCAGGAACGACACCTTTTTTCCAACACAATTATTAGTAATTTGTTTAGATTTTTTTATTCTTTTTTACATTTATTTAAAAAAAATTCTAGTCCCGGGAAGAACCTTGAAAAATGTTTAAAAAAAAATCTGAAATTAATATTCTGACCTTTTTGTTTTCTTCTTTCTTCCCAACAAAAGACGATGAATTGATTATCGAGAGCCAACGCAGCACTGAAAAATTCAACCTCCGAAATATCCCTTCAAAAAACAAAGTGAAGATTCAGTACAACATGAAAACCAGTGGATACTGCCAAAGATTAGTGAGGTGGCCGGTGGGTCAGAAGGAGGATCTTGCACAGAAACGTTACGGGCCGGGGACCCCCAAGGAGCTCGAGAGGACTTACAACTGCACCGAGTGCGGCAAGAGGTTTTTAAGAATAACCGATCTCCGGCTTCACCAAGGAACCCACAAAATGAAAATGAGACAGTACAACGGGTCAATGGTTCAGTTCAAACCTCAGCAGAGAGTTGAATCCAGTCTAAAACTTCCAGTTGACAACAAGTTTCCTCACGCCATTTCCATCAAAAACGTATCCGTGGCAAAGTCTTTAACGTGCGTCGTTTATGGGAAGAACGTCAACCCGGGAACATCGCTCATGCAAACGCAAAAGTCGTTTGCGAGGGAGAGACGATTTGTGTGCCGGTTTTGCGGGAAGCGCTTTCAGAATAACAGTAATCTGATCGGACACGAGAGAATACACACAGGGGAGAAGCCTTTTGAATGCCCAGAATGTGGCAAGAGCTTTAGCCAGAAGGCAAATCTTACCACCCACCAGAGGCTGCACACCGGGGAACGGCCCTTTGTTTGCATCAACTGCGGCAAAGGCTTTGCACAAAAGATAAACCTGCTAACGCACGAGCAAACCCATACGAAAAAGAAGAAGAAGATCGATGGCAAGCTGGTCCTAATAAACTAATCCAAAATCTGGTATCAGGATCTGGTGGGCGACACATCGGCCGGGATCACCGTAAAGTGCCTGGGAATAACTTATCCCCGTTCACTAAGTCTACTTACTCTTAAATGCACACTACACCGTTTTTTTTGTCGTCGTCGACTCGCAGGCTAATTTTACTGTTTGATCACGTTTTTTTGGACTAGTATTTTTTTGACAGGTGCTACTCCAAGAAGATAAGATACACACACAAAAAAAAAAAAAGTACCTCAAACGTGAGACGTATTTTAGACCTTTCTAAAATACGAATCATTCGTTCCAATGTTTTTCTAGCCTTACGTTATAAGAAAATATATATAAATGTTGTAACTAATTTGTATATAACAGTCGCGTTCTATAGAGCTCAGCGTCAGGGCTGGAAATCTTGACCATTTCTTCACTAGTAATTTTTCAGGGGTTAAAAACAACAAAAAAGACTTTCTGTATATACAACAGTATATTCTCCTCCAACCTCTCCCCCGCCCCCAAACTACAAAACCTCAATGAAGCTTTTTTTTTTTTTTGGTTTCCCGATAGGGTCATTGCGTGTAGGGGAAAAAAAATATCTCTATTTTTTAGAAGAAAAAAAAAAAAACAGACTTGGTCGGGGAAATGTTTTTGTTCTGTTATTTATTGCGTAGTTTTATCTCTTGGTGCGCATTTCTCCATCAGGTCTTTCGGTAAAAGGTTTTACTATATACATTAAACCTCCTGCTATAAGATATTCTATATCCTCCAGACGTAACTCGTAGTGCTCCTGGTTCGTGCTTCTATGTAGGCAACGTTGAAAGATGTTACATAAACCTCCATGTTTTAATGGTGTGTTTTTTGTTTTTTTTTTGCCAATTAAGACTACCGTGATTTCCTGGATTGAAGACCATGAAATGTTTAAAACCGCTTTCCTGTATTGTTTTTTTTTTTTTTAGAATTAGTAACTTCATACTACTGGGCCCTTTTTATTATAATCGATAAGAATTTTAATTTGTTCAGGCATTTGGGTTTTCTGAATTGCGCAGATATTCTGGTCACGTGGACTATGAAATGGACTCTTGTAAATGTGCTGGACTCCGCAGTATATACCACGCTTGGTAACAGTTTGGATTATTCTCAATTTGCAAAACTTTTTGGGTTTAGATGGTAAAATTCCTCCCATACGGCAACCAATAGTCCATAATTGGAACTGGTTGGCCCCACCCTTTTATGGGGCCTCATGGGGGGTCTGACTACCAGAAACCCCACCGATCAGAACAAAAACGTTGCCGTGCTCCACAGAGCGTTTATGGCGCGTTTGTACGGGCAGCTCAGTCCCATTCACTTAAACCGGGGATGAGCTGCATTAGTAGCCACATACAGACGGGCCACTTTGCCTAAATACATATTAAAGGGGCAATGGCGCTCACTGGAGTGTTGCGACCTTTTCACTTTGCTTATTGGTGAGGGTCCGAGGTGTTGGACCCCCACCGATTACACATTAATGGCCATCAATTGATATCTCCCCCCCCCAAAAAAAAAACTTGAATTCTTTCTGTTTCCATAATGCCTGATTGTATGGAAAAATCCAATAGTCCAGCAGCTTCCCATAGTCTAGTCATGGCTGGTCAGTTCAGGATATGCTGTTATTTGGGGGATTGTCGCTGCTGGTTTGTAGTGACAGCCCGGATTGGGGGGGGGGTCTTCCTTACAAGCAGCTCTTCTAAGTAAGGAAACGCAATATTTTTATGGCTAGAAGAAGCCGTAACAGAGAAGACGGAGTATCTCAGCACGTCTGGAAGAGTAGACCTGTACTGTTATACTAGCTGAGGATTGGGAAACCGTTTTAAACATTTTTTTAGATTCATAGAGCGGAGTACGTCCAGTGCCCACACGATCTTGTTCCTGAATGCCAGCCAGTCTATGGATGAGATACATATAGGGCTTTCCCATCCATACATTGCAGTCTAGCCTTGCTTTGTGGAATGTGTATTTTCCTTTGTATTGAAATCAGTGTTTTTCAACCAATGGGCACGAAAATTTTTAAAAGGGGTTCCAGATTTTAATTGGTTGAAAACAATCCTTTTAGTACCATGGGCATAACGATTATTCTCAAACAAATTGTCCGCCTTGGACAGAAGAGTCCTCTCAATATAAACTGATCACACTGCTGCGATCAGTTGTAATCTGCAGTTAAGTGTTTAATTACCCTGCAGCGCCACCACAGGGGAAATTAAACATTACACATTTCCCATTAAAATCAATAGGCTTTTTATGTAATACTTTAACATGCCAGGTCCTCCAGAGATAGAGATGCTCTTTGTAGCCCCTCTTCGCTCTGGCTAATATAGGAGGATCCTGAATGGGTGACCACCCTCAATTTACTCAGAAACCCTTTCAGGACCGTCAGATCATTAATGATCATCTTCACATCCATGATGGGTGCACTTCATGTTTCTCGGCACTTTCACTTGTCAATTCTCAAGAATCTTGTTTGTTGTGGTGACAACTTTAATGTTCTATAAGTTATTTTCTTTCTAGTATAGTGTGTAAGAAATACTCGTGTTTGCACATAAGACATACGTTTGTATTGGGAAGGTAAGGGACCCGCGTGTCCAGCTGTCGCATATGACCGAACTGACTATGCACTAAACAGTCTTCAGTCCACAATGGTTCGTTCTCTATAAACCTCTTGGCTCAGCTGAATAACTGTTCGTTGCTGCTCTCACAGGTAACCGAACGAGTTCTCGGTATTCACAGATTCTATAGATAAAGTTTCTATCGCCATTACTCAAGTACATAAAGAGAAGCGTTTTTTGCTCCGTTCCTCATCAGGCTGTAGTGGGTAGGGATAGAGGCTTTGTATAAGTAGTGTTGGCTGCGGGTCTTATAGAAAGACTGAAAAAATAAAGCTTTACTGATTGAAGCGACGATGAGTTTATCTGTTGTGATTCATATGGATAAATCATGGCGGCCGCACTGTAGTTCTGGTACCTTTTTGGGGGTTTATTGTTTAAATTTGTCTATAGAAGAAAAATTTACACTGAGTTTTTTCATTTGAGCTTTGTTACTATATTTACTGTGTATGTATGTATATATATATATATATATATATATATATATATATATATATATATATATATTATTTTTTTTTTCTGTTCCAACAATAACCATTTCTTCCTGTTTTTTAGTACTCAAGGAAAGTAAGTGAACCTTTTAAATTAAGTTGCATTGTACGTCTGTTCAGAAGCCCGGGTTTTAATCCATGTTCTTCTTACTTGTCTGTCATTGGAAACGATTGTGTTATACATGGCATGCCAGTTATCTCGTGTGATGGCTTATATGTGTGGCCTTCAGGCGCTTAGTTTATTACTTTATTCGCAAACCAAAGTTTTTTGTTTTTTTTTATTACCCCATTACATCTAAAATAAAGAATGATGCAACTTTGCAATATGTCTTAATTAAAAATGCCTTATTGTTACAGCTCCTTTGCAGACCTAGGTGTCTCCATGGTAACAGACTACAAACAAACCCTCCAGAGTCAAATTGCCTTCCATCGGTCACCTTCTTCCTGCTGACTTACATTCAGTAGGTTAGCAAGAAGTCAGGAACAGATGGAAAAGAGTATGGCTGCAGGATCAGACTACAAAGGGTTTGTTTGTTGTCTGTTACCATGGAGACCCAGAGGTCTGCTTAGGCGCTGTAGAAACCAAACGATAGGAAACTTTTAATTAAGACCTTTTGCAAAGTTGATTCATTTTTCATTTTAGATCCATCAAGATGATAATCAAAAAAATGTCGTCGCAAAGGTGGACGTAGCTTTTACAGCTAGAACTTTTAATATTTAAGACGTGTGCGTAGTAGATGCGAAGCTTTAGGTCACCTGTTTGTCTTCATGCATTATGTAAAGTTAAAGGGAAGCCGTCACTTTATTCACTATTACCTGCTATAATCTACATTTGTCTGTCCGTTACGTGGACCCTGCCACACTGCTAGTGCTAATTTTGGCTAATAAAGGGGTAGTCATTCCCACCCTCTCCTTGCCAGTGTTTAGACCGCCTTGTGAGGAACATGTGAACGCAATCTTTGTTCCATCTACTACTTCTGTATAAGCAATTCCTATAAATTCACGGGTATAAATAAAAGCATAGAGGAGTATTTACTAGTATGGCGGAGGCTAACCCCACAGTACCAATGCCAATGTGCTTTACAACGACGCTAAAGTGTAAATGTTTTGTATAATGAATTGTTCCCTAGATCAGCCATTTCTGGGTGGGGAAAGGCCGACTCTAGGTCCTCTAGCTGGATACTAAGAGCACGGTGGCACGCGGAGTCCCTGTGGGTTGTTATTAGGGACTGGGTGTGCCGCTCTGTGGTTCCTCTGTGAGGCTCCGTATACTCCCATAGAAGTAATACTCCTAACCGGATACCTCAATACTCAGCATGCTTTGGAACCTGCAATGATTTTAATTTATAAACTCGGAGGTGCAGTATGGGCTTAAAGCAGCCTATGGGCACCATATGATGGATCCGAACCAGGTGCATGAGCCCTTAGATCGCAGAGAGGTAGCTGAGCACAAAGTCCTGACCCAGAGTCTGGTAATTCTCCCCATGATCACTGGACGCTCCAGAGTCATTTACATCCATAGGTGTGACTGATATCAGCAGCGTCTATATAACAAGGGTTGGGCTTCACTTTTCGGGCTCCTTTAGTTTTCTAATGAGGCTCGTTACAGTGTTGTCTGTGCATTTCCTTCTACTCTCCGCAGGAGACCGACGTGGTCAGAGTTACCTGGTTTTGTGCTGAATATTTTTGTTCACTTTAGTCCTTTCCCTGTTGGAGATTCCTTCTATTTGTGGTGGTGGCAGCAGCTCCGGTGTCTTGGTAGTCACTGCAATGATAATATCCACAGATCTGTAGAGGTCGGTGATGTTCTTGGGGTTTTTGTTAGGTTTTCCTAACCCGTGCTGCTGAAAACCCTCCAAAAGATGTAAACATGGAGTCCGATCTTCTCAAGTGTTACATTTACTGTTCATTTACATGAATGCCAAATCTCCAAGTACAAGATCTCAAGCAGGTGTGAAACAACCACAACATGAGGGTCTCCTCCAGTAGAGGTGGCCATAGACCTTACATTTTTTGGGGGGCAGATTCCGAGAGGATATTACGTACTTGATAATCCTTTGTTTCTGATAGTTGGTCTTCAAACTTTCCCAATCATGTAGTTTTCCTCAATCGGCACCAGATATATCTTCTCTTCCATCAGTTGTTCTAAGCATTTTCTCATAATTACCCCCCACTATATTGCTCAGCTAAGGGTGCCCCTACACAGATGAAAGTCTTCCACACCAAACGACTAATATGTATGGTGGTGTCCCGACCCTCCCCCAGCAGCAGATGTTGGGGGTAAAAGAAGTATCAGACATATTGGATTTAGATAAATCCGATTCTTTGTTTCCGCAGAAGACTTGCCGCTGCTTTCCCTCTCCCCATTGAAAACATAAATGCTTGTCCGAGCCAACGTGTTTGGGGGTGTCGGTTGCAATCTCTCACCTGATCTGACATTGGGCCAGTAGGGTCGCTACTGCACCCTGGGCGGCACCGTTGCTGTGGTTACCGTACCACGCCGTGAGGTTATTATGCATGGGTCCTTTAAATTAGAATAGGACCTGTTCACGATACTTTCCAGGCGTCATAAAGTCGCCACAACAACTAAAAAGCACATTGTGTGGTAGCGACTCTTTGCCCGATGACAGACCGGACCGGGGATCGCCACTGGAGGTAGAACAACAGATCTGGTCTAGACTGAAGACCCATCCATGTCAGAAGAAGACTGAACTTGATGCTCCACTCCAAACCATCATGGCCCAAATCGGAACACAAATTTGTTTCCCTATCCACCAAGTCTTTATAAATCCGTGCTGACTATGTGTACAAGTATTTTAGTGCTGGGGCCCTTTAAATACACACTGTTTAACCCTGTAAGTCACATTAGGTTCCAATTTTAGGAGGAAAAACAAAGTCAATATAGGCAAGTATGGCAAGCAGCTATATACCGCAGGGTTTGGAATTGTTGCTTAGCAATATAAAGTGATGGCTGTTACATTGGATATATTGTTTGCAGTAGATGACATTTTTTGGTTTATTATATACCCAGATTTTTTTTGTAGTGTTTTCTTAGTAAGATAACCCCAGTCCATATGGCATCCTATTAAGGCATATGGAAGTCATAGAGGTTAGTCCCCTGGGGATAGCCGGGGGCTTCTGAAGTCGGCCTCATGGCAGTCAGGTGATTGCCTTGTCGGCTTAAGTTATAAAAGGGGTCATCTTCATGAGAACTCCTCTAAGCTGCCATAAGGGGGTCCTTGAAGGTGTCACGTTATATAATGAAACCCTCTCTATTTCCATGTAACATTTTGTCGCTACTCCTGCGTTAGTAAATGCTTCGCTTGTCTGAAATTTGCATTGAAAATTGTTTTGATTTTTTTATTTATTTTTTAGAGATTTTAACTTTTAAGCAATTTGTAGTTGTCATTTTATATCCCAGGTATGTTGCATTTCGTCACGGTTCTCTAGACGTTTTTAAGTTGGGTTGACACTAAACTCATTTACTCGTTTGACATTTTTGTCCTTCATTTTTACAACACTAATCAAAATGCATTTGAAAAGAAACAATTTCAATTTGACGAAATTTAACCCATTTTTTTCATTTGAGCCGTTAAAATATAATATTGCGAAGCCGCCTAATGTGTTACTGTACCGGGTTCAAATAGAAAATTGAATGAAACCAAATATTATATATGCAAGGTCGTTACTGTTCTCCCATTCGTAGATTTTTATTTTATTTTTGTCTTGTGGGAAGCAAAAAAAAATGGGTCTATCAACTGTTTTTGTATTTGTCTTTCAGTGTTGTGTGTAACATGCATCGCTCTTCAACACGTGTTACGCATGTTACTTGGTTTTTCGTGCGTCTGAAATGAATAGAGCCTAAGGTACTTCTAGATGAAGATTGTTAGCTGTTACTGTAACCTTCCCATTTAGAGTGAGTGCTTCTTAGGAGTTGCGTTTGTATATGTGATTCTTTATGGTTGTCATAAATCCTGTAATATCTTCCAATAAACTCCTGTTTTGTTATCTATTACCTCTTTGTACTTTTTCTTTCCCATACAATTGAGGACTAATGCTCGGGGTTCGGCCAGTGCGCACATTTTGCTCATTGAATGCCAAGCTGGTGGGGTGAAATGTCTAGACCCCTATATAGGTAAAGGAATTTTCCAGGCAAAGCTGATTCACTTTGTTTTAAGGATTATTCCCATCGTATAAAGTGAAGGTATATCGCTAGTATGATCAGTGGCAGTCTGACCTCTGGGACCCCCACTGATTTTGAGAATGAACGGGCCACATTGCTTATTTTGCGCTGTGTCCCCCTCCACTGGTTTTTCCTGCACTAGCGGTGCTCTTGGCCACCCACTGTACAAGGAACTGCAGCGCAGCCCCAATCAAGTCCACGGCACAGCCAGGGGCTAAAACATCGCTGCGGCCTCTTCATTTTCAGGATCGGCAGGGGTCAGACCCCCACTGATCACAAAGGTATGGCTTATCCCTCCTGGTTAGTTTTGGTTCAAGGGAAGATTCAAGGAAGAGCTTAGAATACAGAGTAGAGATCTAGATTTGTATTAAAAGGGGTTTTCCTACAAAAGTGCTTTAGGACATCATAAAACGCGATCGTCGATAGTGGGAATTATCGATCAGAAAAACTATGGTTTTAGTTCTGGCTCAGACCCATTGAAAGTCCCAAGTGACAAAGCGATTAGTGCAGTTATTCCCCAATTAAAGGGGTTTTCAGGGACTTTGATATTGATGGTCTATCCTTAAGATGGGTCATTAATATCAGTTCGGTGGGGGTACAGCTTCCCGCTCCCCTCCGATCAGCTGATTGAAGGGATTCAAGCGATTGGGAGTGAGCTGCAGTTCCAGGCACAGCCACTATCGAATGTACAGAGCTGTGCGTGGCTGCAATGAAGAGGCCGGAGTGCCGCAACCGCTTCAATCAGCTGATCAGTGGGGGTGCCGAGAGTCTGACCTCCACCGATCTAATATTGATGACCTATCCTAAGTTAGTTATTAATATCAAAGTCCCAGAAAACCCCTTTAACATGGGGGAACTCCTGAAAATAGTTTTTCACTCCTCCGAGAACCCCTACTTCTTTTTATACCTCAAAGAAGTTTGGTATAGAGGCGGGTAAATAATTCTATTATTTAATATAATGGTCTAGATTTCTTGACTTTTTTGCCTGCCCTTTTTACCACGTATCTATGATCAGGCTAAAATACGTTTAAATGGCCTACTGTGAAGAGGAAAGGTTTTCTGACCAGGGAACCCCGATCAACAAACATTGGTTTAGGGCCTAAGGACCCTTTTACACTGGACAATTTTTGGGGCTAACAAGCGTTCACAGAACACTCGTTCCCGATCATTGACCTGTGTAATCAGGGCAACGATCAGCTGATGAACGAGCAACGAACTCATTCATCGGATGATCGTATCGTTTCTGCAGCCGAAAATATTGTCGTCGTCGGCAGTTCATCTCCCTGTGTAAACGGGAAAACGCGCTGCCAACATGATAGAAATGTATGGGGACGAGAGATGGTGGTGACGAGCGCTCATCCCCATACTAGCTCCTTGTGAAAGGAGCAAACGAGCGCCGATCAATGAGCTGTCCTGTCGATCGGCGCTCGTCGTTACGGCCAAAATGGGCCGGTGTTTAAGGACCCTTAGTCAATGGGCCAACTTTAGAGGGACTGCATGCTCTGTAAAAAGGACTATGATATTCTAGAGATTTGCAGGTAATCCAAAAATTAGCGAGAGTTATTCTGTTGAGGACATTTTATTTAGGGATTAAGCCATTCACTGACCATATTCCATCCGGTACTGAGGGGCCGCACTAGGGACACATTTTTATCACAAACAGAGCAACTCTTTCTACTTCTAGATCGGAAGACTACGTTTAGTTTTTTGCACATGTACATCTGTATTCACAACCCAAGGGACAACTGACAATACACATGTGAGATAAACTGGACCAATATGAAACGCGCTTGTAGTGTGTATACACACCGATCCGCCGTAACATTACAACCACCTGCCTAATATTGTGTAAGTCGCCCTCGTGCTACCAAAACAGCGCTGCCCTGTCTGGGCATGGACTTCACAAGACCAAAACGTCAGCAGCAGATCCTTATCCTTACATGACTTTTCCTTTATTTAATGGGTCTCCACTTGACAAAGTGTAGGTGTAACAAGCTTAAATATATAGCTTCTCCTCATTCAATCTTTTGGTCCTGTAAGGCACCATGCACACGACCGTAAAAAATCTCCGTAATACGGTCCGCAATTACGGACCCACCCAGTTCTATTGGCCGCGGATACATTTAGGTACCACTACGGATGGGTGTCCGTGCCGTAGAATCGTGCCGGGAATTATGGAGCATGTCCTACTTTTCATTTTTTACAGGTCATGCTCCAATACTTTGCATGGGAACACGACACGGAAATGCGGCCGGCCGTGCCCGCAACCATGGGCCGTGATTACGGGCACGGCTATGTGCATGAGGCCTAAACCTTTTACAATACATTTAATTCTTGGACTGGGACCAGTTTGGAAGGCAAATAGGAGCTGACCGGTTCCCTTTAAAAAAACATCTTCATACAATTTTCTGTAAAAAATTTAATTTGTTTAAAAAAAAAAAAAATTTAATTCCTTTTTAGGGTAATGATGTCCTAAAAATAACACAATAAGACGAGCTGTGAAATCGCTTTCTATAGTTTTTACGAGCTTTGAATTGTTATTTTTAAGGACCTTTAATTCTATAAATGACATTAATTTCCCATAAGACTTTGTGATGTTATTTGTGGGATCTTTGCAGTCCCCGTGGTCTGTTCGACAGACTTTAAAACATTTACAATCACACCGAGTCGGGCTCAGAAGGAAGAAGGAGCCAGAAGGGCAGAAACTGGATCACGTGTTGTATTTCGGCTTCGACCCTTGATGTTGTGTTGTTCCTGATGACCACATGACACGTGATCTGCTACAATGTATTCTGCTCTGATTAACATTCTGTTTCATTTTGAAGGAGCCCATCAAGTAAAAAAGATTTAGCATTTCAGATGTTTTTTACATTTTTCTTGTATTTTCGTCTCATTGACTTCTGCTAATGTTCTTTATTTGTCTGAAATGATTTTGCTTCTTTGAGAGATGCCCAAGTCCTCCAAAAAACTCTCAATGAAGGTGGGGATTTGTATTTTAAGTAATGATATATTTTCTCTTGTGTAATTCTCATCCTAAGGCGTCATGCACACGACCGTATCACATATCACGACCGTATCACATATCACGACACGTGTAAAGCAGCAATCAGTATACATGTAATTATTCTGGGCTAAATTCTAGGGCGTATACCCAAAAAGCATCAAGAATACATATATAACCTAGAAGAAAAAGATGCAGAGAAACTAGAAAGTATACAAAAATACTTTATTGAAATAACATGATAAAAGAATCCATAGACCGACAGGTTAAAAAAGGGACGATTAGCCATGCATCTCACAAGTAAGTAAATAATGGCAAATTTTGTGCCGATGGCAAACCTACCGATGAGTTTACCGATGGACTATACTGAAGACCACATATATATAGTAATGTAACAACTAGACGTATTTAATATGAGGAGGTAATAAGGTAAGTTATGAAGTCCATATAAACCACAAAATAAGGAAAGGTGATAATACACAAAGAAAAGTACTAAAGCAAACTACAGGGATGCAACATACCCATGATAGATGGAGGAGTAGAGCGCACAGCAAACGTCCACACCAATGCGTTTCAGCGCTAATGCCTTCGTCTGACTGTGGTCTTCAGTATAGTCCATCGGTAAACTCATCGGTAGGTTTGCCATCGGCACAAAATTTGCCATTATTTACTTACTTGTGAGATGCATGGCTAATCGTCCCTTTTTTAACCTGTCGGTCTATGGATTCTTTTATCATGTTATTTCAATAAAGTATTTTTCTATTTTTGTATACTTTCTAGTTTCTCTGCATCTTTTACTTCTAGGTTATATATATATAGCATCTATAGGAGTCTGTGTTCTACTGTGCCTGTTTGTTTGTTTTTATGAATGATTCTGACAGAAAAAAATGGTGCCATGCCCCTTCAGATGCCGCATTATGGAGATCTTCTCCACAAGATACAATTCTTCTAGGTGAGAATACCTCCGTAATACAGTCCTGGATAGTGGAACAGAAGATAGGCCAGGGCTTCTCACAAATTGAGGTGCCCCCTAGTTGCTGGTGAGGTGCAGTGGGGGAGGCAGGTTTGACAGAAGTGATTATATACTGCACAGGACTCTGGTTTAGCGACATGACTTAGTCCTTTTTGTGCTTATTTTAAAGGGTTTATGTCGGGACCAGAAATTATCAGTGTAGTCCCTGCAGTAAGTGATACTCACTAATATACATCCCGGTCCCCGTCACACTGATTCTGAGATTTTTATAGCGCTGCCGGGGGACCGGGAGTCTAGTTGCTCAGTCTTCTTTGATGACGATACGACTCCTCATCATGTGACCGGCCCCGCTGTACTCTATGTATAAGCAGTAGCAGTAGTACAGTGAGTACATAGAGTACAGCGGGGGCGGTCACATGAAGGAGAGTCGTATCGTCATGAAGGAAGACTGAGCAACTAGACTCCCGGTCCACCGGTAGCGCTATAAAAATCTCAGAAAATCTCAATCAGTGCGACGGGGACTGGAATGTATATTAGCGAGTTTATCACATACTTCAGGGACTAACCTGATAATATTTTTTGGTCCCCACATGACTCTTTTTATGTTTTACTGGATTCAGGAGATGATTTTAAGATAATGATAAATAAAGGAAAAATGTTCATAATTGTGGCGTGGACTACGGACAACAGCGAGATCCAGACATCAACATTTTCTGGCCGGTCAAACCCTAGTAAAAAACGATTGAGAAGCCGTCATATAGGCAATCTTTGGTATTGGTATGAACATATGAGGTTGTCAACGTTATGGGGGAGATTTTTTTTACGCCAGTCTATACTCAATATAGGTTGTTGTAAGATGCACCATATTAATTGGAGCTGCAGGCCTCTTGGTATATTGTTTTTTTTTTATTCAGCCCTTCAGCTTCTAGTAACTTAGATTTGATCGGTATTTGGGTTTGTCCACACACAACGGAATTGTTGCAGAAAATATCTAAAGCAATTCCATTGCACATTGAATTCAATGGAAAAAGCGGCATTTCATTCAGACAGGGCGTTGTTTTACGCCGCCGTTTTAAAAAACAGCGCATAGAAAAACGCTACGTAGAAAGGAGCATTTCACTTCTTGAGCTGTTTTTCATTGTGTCAATGGAAAAATGGCAAAAAAAAACTTTTCAGCCTCAAAAACGGCTGAAAATCAGAGGCTGTCTTCTCTGAAAACAGCTCTGTAATTTTTAGCCATTTTTTATTCTGGGTGTGAACGTAGCCTTAGGGTTAGGTAAGGTGTCAGAGGCACACAGTAGCTCACTGACGGATTCGGCTGATAGCAGCGCTCTCTAGCTTCTATGTAAAGTGGATACATAGAAGCTGCGGTGCTGAAACAAAGCCACATTTTAAAGAAAATATAACATATTAGAAAAGTGCTTATAATCAACGTCTACATACATTACAATAAAAAAAAAAGTTGGCCCTAAAGGCTCTATAGCCTTTAAAAGGTTTCTCTGATTTGGACAATCCCTACTTGTTATGACCCCTATAACCAGACAACAAGTAGATCCCGAATTTCCTTTTTTCTGAGTCCCCCAGCGATCAGCTGTAATCTATGGGGAAACCTGGCAGTAAGTGTTCAATTTCCCTGCAGCACCACCACAGGGGAAATTAAGAATTACAGACTGCCCATTGACATCAATGTGTAATGCAGGACAGGCCCTCTAGAGACGCTCTATGTAACCACTCAATATTAATGCCGCCATCTAATGGTATTTATTCAGAAACTTATCTTGTTAGATCTTGATGTGTACGGCCAGATTATGGACCTGTAGACCTTGCGTCCGCTGTGATATGAAGTCTCCGTGAGGCTCTACGTTACCGGTGTCAATTATTTTTTTTCACTGATCAATCTGAGAAAAAAAACCTCCATGTGTCTCTGTTACGTCATATTTTTTTAGAATATAATTGATATCCTTGTTATTAATTGATACGATTTTGTTTATTTTCCAGACATTTTTTTTCCCTCTCGGGTGACATCAATGATGATTAATAACGGTTCGGTGACCGAGTTCATTCTCCTCGGGTTCCCGGCTCTCTTGTCTGTGCAAATTCTATTATTTTATGTATTTTTTACTTTTTACTTGTTGACTCTGAGTGGAAATTTTCTCATTATCCTCGTGACTTCGGCCAGTAAGACCCTTCACACTCCCATGTATTTTTTTCTCTGGAACTTGTCGGTTCTGGAGATTTTCTACACATCCGTCACCATTCCAAAAATGCTTCTTAACTTCATCCTGAAGACCACCGCCATTACCTTCAATGCCTGCGTGGCACAGGTGTATTTTTTCATTGCGCTCGGCAGCATTGAGTGCACATTGCTCGCTGTAATGGCTTACGACCGGTATGTTGCCATATGCAATCCATTACAATACGTCCTGGTGATGAACACTACGACATGTATAGCGTTAGTCTGTGGATCCTGGGTCAGTGGCTTTCTCAATTCCATGGTCCACACTGTCTCTATCTTCCAGCTGCCCTTCTGCTCCTCCAATAGGATAAACCAGTTCTTCTGCGACATCCCACCATTACTGAAGGTGGCTTGTGGCAATACGTTGCCCAGTGAGGTTGTTCTCTTCACGGTTGGAGGAGTTTATGGATTTGGCTCGTTCCTATCAACCTTAATATCCTACGTCCATATTATTTCCACAATTTTGGAAATCAAATCTTCAAAAGGTCGGAAGAAGGCCTTCTCCACTTGTACGTCCCATCTTACTGTGGTAGCGTTGTTCTTCGGGACATCTTTTTCTGCCTATCTGAAGCCTACAACGAAGTATTCATCGGAAGAAGGGAAACTGGTTCCTGTGTTTTATGCTGTTATTACTCCTACACTAAATCCCATAATATATACACTGAGGAATAAGGAATTTCATAGCGCATTTAGGAAAATGATACGTTTGGGAATTTCAAAGTTGTGATTCTTGTTCATACGGTTTCATATAGATGGTGGTGATGTGTACGGATACAAGTCATGCTGAATCTTAACATGCCTTGTATAATGGTGAACAGTCACAATCTTCATGAAACTCGGATCGCAAAAGGGTCAGGGTGATTGGATTTTGCTTCTAATAGGGGTGTTCCATGTTAAATACAAGGTGGGGCTTAAATGTCCCGCAATTAGGTTTCCAAATATGATATGGCCAATTAGCATTCTTCATAGAGAATATACAGCGATCGGCCATAATATTAAGACCACCTTCTTAAAGGGTAACTAAACATCCAACAAACTTCTGATGTGTCACAGTGATTGGTGGGCGTCCGAGCACTGAGACCCCCACCAATCGCTAAAACGAAGCGACAGAAGCGCTGGTGTCAGCGCTGAGCCGCTTCGTTTCTGTACGGCTTTTTCCGGAAAGCCAATGTAGCGGAGTACGTGCTCTTAGACTTTCTATTTCTATTGAGTCTGTACACCGCTATATCGATCTCCAGAAAAAGCCAAATAGATACGAATCAGCAGAGCGCCCCCACGAGCCCTTCTGCTGCTTCGTTTTAGCGATTTTTGGGGGTCTCAGTGCTCGGATCCCCACCAATCAAAACTTCTGACATGTCACTATGACGTGTCAGAAGTTTGTTGAACGTTTAGTTACCCTTTAAATATTGTGTAGGTCCTCCTCATGCCACCAAAACAGCTCTGTCATCATGGCATGGACTCCACTAGACCTCTGAAGGATCTTGTATCTGGCACCAAGACTTTTGAAGCAGATCCTGTAAGTTGTGATGTGGGTTCTCCATGGATCAGACTTGTTTCTCCAGCACATCCACATATGGTTGAATGGATTGAGATCTTGGGAATTTGGAGGCCAATTCATGTTCCTCAAACCATTCCTGGCCAATGTTTGCAGTGTGGCGGGGGCATTATCCTGCTGAAAGAGGGCAATGCAATTCGGGAATACTGTTGTCATGAAGGGGGTACTTGTCTGCAGCAATGTTTACGTAAGTGGTACGTTTCACATCCACATGAAGGCCGGGACCTGAGATTTTCTAGCAGAACATTGCCGAGAGCATCACACTGCCTCCACCTGCTTCTTCCAAAAATGCATCCTGGTGCCATGTCTTCCCCCGGTACCCGACCCATATGCACCCGGCCCTCCATCAGACCAGGCCACCTTCTTCCAATTCTCCATGCTCCAGTTCTGATGCTCACGTGCTCGTTGTAGGTGGTGGACAGGGGTCAGCATGGGCTACGCATCCCCAAACGCAGCAACCTGTGATGCCCTGACACCTTTCTACCATAGCCAGCAGTAACTTTTTTATTAATTTGTGCTAGTAGCTTGTTATACAATACTCGCTTAAAAGGAACTGGTTGTAGTTTTATTCGGACGTTGAAGGTTCTCCTCTTATGAAGATAGAATTATATGTATAATGTAACGTAGACAAACTGGTTAACCGTTGTGCTCAATATTCTTATACTGCCATACCGAGAGAAATAGGGCACAATATGGAGGACATATATAACTAATATAAGGCTGAAGGGGTCATCTCCACATGTTGGGACTTCTTTATAAGGTAGAAGTCCACATGACATAGAAGGGCGCACACATCGGGACTCTCATGTTTTCCTGCTTTGACCAGCCTGGTGGCTGCATTGTATGGTCTTGTGGACTCAATAGTCATTGGATCATCTGGAGACCAAGAACCAAGAATGTCAAGTCCTGAAGATGACACAAGTCAGTGATCATGGGATGTGTGTAGTGGAGGCTTCTAGAATTGTTCCATACATGAGATTCCCGAAAGACCAATCTAATATCTACATCTACTGAGCAATGAACGAATCACCAGTCACTTGGATATTTTTTATTTGGACTTGACCTACAGATGTTCTTTCAGGTAGATTATCGGATTATACCCTGAAATATCTGGGGAAATAATCCTAGATGTTGTATATTCCCATCTCACAGTCCAGAATATATAACATTGTTCCAAGATTGTGAGAGCTTTAGGTCTAAGTTTTAGTTGAGGGGGTTCTATTCTGTTGCTTTCAGGTGCAAGCTCTACTTTTAGGCAACTTTTTGTGATGTTTAAATATTGATGTAGTTATATTGTCATTATTATTTTGTTCCGGTGGAGGATAGACGCCATTTATTATTCATTGTATATTGAAAAGGTCTATAACTTTCTAATATACTTTCTGATCCCACATCTTCAAGATCTGTGCTTGCTGTCAGTGAATGGAGGCTTAAGACCTGTCCTGATCATGTCCATCTGACACAGGTGTAGGGCCCGTTACAATAGAAAGCTCTGAAACGCTGTAACGAGCCCTACATCTGTGTCAATTTGGCATGATCAGGACGGGTAAAAAATAAATCAAAATAAAATGTTTCCATTCACTGACAGCAAGCATAGATCTTGGCATTTCTGAAGAATTGAACTACAAAGCATATTAGAAAGTTTTTTTTTTTATTTGTATTTTTGTATTTAATCTCAATCATTTCTTTGAATTTGTGTTTTTTATTTCTGATCTTTACTTTTAGGGCTAGTTCACACTGAGTATTTTGGCGCTGTTTTTGACGTGGAAACCGGGTCGAAAACTATGCCAAAAAACGCCTGAAATCTCCTCTGCAAGCGGTAAAAAAAGCGACATGCCCTTTCTTTGGGCGTCTCCGTCTCTGACCTCCCATTGACATCAATGGGAGGCACAGAAAGCAATTTTGTCACAGCGTTTTTTGCCCGCGGCGCTCAATGGCATAACATTGTTCCTCCATGGGTTTGATATACACTAAAGGGGTTTTCCACGATCCACAGGATCGGTCATCAGTATATGAACGGTGCGGGTCTGACACCCAGACCCCGAACAGATCAGCTGCTCCGGGCGCTGGATATTTTGAACAGTAGTCAGTAGATGGCTCTGACCACTGCAGAACGGCCGCTTTTCCGTGACCGGAGCCATCTGCTTCCGGTTTCAACTACTGCATACTGTTCAAATCATCCGGCGCCCGGAGGCAGTCAGAGTGGCTGAATGGTGCGGGGTCCGGGTGTCAGACCCGCACCGATCATATACTGATGACCTATCGTGTGGATAGGTCACTTGTCCGGTTGTGAACGTCTGATAGTCCGGCAGTGTGAGGCTGGATTAGGAGGTGATCCAGAAGCCAAGAAAAATCCCGACATTCCCACCAGTCACATCACCACAAGCTCAATCACTTCCACATGTAAACTGTTGAGGACTTAGGGTGTGTTCACACGGCTTATTTTCAGCTGTTTTTCGGCCCGTAAACCCCCCAAAAAATGGCTGAAAATACGGGGGCTAAACATCCAAACTTCTGCCAATTGATTTCAATGGGAAAAACGGCGTTCCGTTCCCATGGAGCGTTTTTATGCGGTCGTTTTTCAAAATGGTGCGTAAAAAAATGCCCCGTAAAAAGAAATGCATGTTACTTCTTGAGCCCTTTTTGGAGCCGTTTTTTATTGTCTCAATAGAAAAACAGCTCCAAAAATGACAGTAAAAAAAGGCATCAAAAAACGCAAGTTGCTTAAAAAAACAGCTGAAAATCAGGGGCTGTTTTCCTTTGAAAACAGCTCCGTATTTTCAGCCATATTTTGTTAACCGTGTGAACACAGCCTAAGGGTCCTTTTAGACCGGCCAATTATGACAGCTTGTTGATCGGCGCACGTTTGCTCTTTTCACAAGGAGCTATGATCAGCAATGAATGGGGACGAGCGCTCGTTACTACCGTCCCCATACGTTTCCATCATGTCGGCAGCGAATCTCTCTGTTTACACATGAAGTGCTGCCGACAACGATAATATTTTGTGCTGCATAAACGATACGATCAGCTGATAAATGGGCATTTGCTCATTCATCGGCTGATCACTGCCCCGTGTACACAGATCAATGATCAGGAAGGATCACTCTGTGAACGCTCGTTTGTCCAATCATTTTCCGGTGTAAAGGGGCCTTAAGGATCAATTCTGGACAGACATGCCAAAGTCTTAAAGGAGTATTCCACTGATAGGCATATATGACATCCATCGTATATACCATAAATGTCTAAATGATAGGGGACCCCCACCTATCATGAAATTTGGGGTCCCTGTCCGCTTTTGTGCCTTAGATCCATGCTCCAAAGGGGATGAGAAGCGGAGTAGAGTCCAGCAATCTGCAATAGCCCTTTATAGTCTTGGGAGGGGATCTGTTGTCCCTGGTAATAAGGGTAGAGACATGGGAAAGTCAGAGGTCAGGACCATGATCACAGCCGAGGGACAACGCAAGGTGTAGTACCAGAGGACAGGCAGAACCCACCATCACCACCAGAGGCGTGAGCAGAACAGAATCAGTAGCAGGACACCAGCAAAACAAGAAGTAGCCAAAAACATGCTATAAAGTAAAAGCAAGATAATAACCTCAGGTAGGTCTCTAAGGCCCCATGCACACGGCCGTGCACGTAATCACAGCCCACGATTGCGGGCATGGCCGGCCGCTGACAGCCGCCTGAAATTTTCGGGCCGTGCTCCCATACAAAGTATAGGAGCACGGCCCGTAAAATACGAAAAATAGGACATGCTCCATAATTCCAGCTACGGAAAGGTGTCTGCGGCCAATAGAACCAAATGGGTCCGTAAAACCGCGGACCATATTACGGTCCGCGGTTTTACAGTCGTGTGCATGGGGCCTTAATGCTGGACACAACACGAGTCAGGGGCTCTGGGCAGCGTAGGCAAAGGGTCAAGCAAAAACATGCTAACACACACTGGCGTATATAGCAATAGTAACCAATGGTCTTCATGTAGCTACAGGAAGTTCTATCTGCTGTACAACTGACTGCCCCTCTGTGCGGCACAGACTTGTTTCTGGTCCCTCCCACATTAGGAGACTGCACATAAAAGCCTGGAACTGCGAGCGGTAAGTCAATACAAAGGCTAATAAAAATGATTATGAGTCAGTTATGTGCTATTTGTGTACTGGGTGAGACATTGGCCCACAGTTATCAATGTTATCAAGTTAAACAAAGTCTATTTACCATGCTGCCCTGAGAGAGAAGAGTCCTGGTTGGTTCCATCTCCTTTGAAGTTAGGTGGCGACTGCATTGTTTGCAAATAAAGATGTAGATAATTAGCCCAATGGTCATGTACAGGGCCACTGGGGGGGGGGGGGGAGACAAACACAAGGCCTGCGGTCCTGTGGGGCAAAACCCAGCAAAATGATAAGCCCTCCTCTGTTCTATGTACACCACTGCATACTTTATATTTTATTATTGCTGATTATTATCTCAATTTTATTTCAAATGATATTTCTCAGTGAAAGCCTTTGCCAGGGCCCTCCTGACCTCTTGGTTTCTCAGGCAGTAAATAACAGGATTAAAAAGAGGAGTTAAAACACTGTACAGCACAGACGAAAGTCTCACAATGTCAAATCCATTCCCAGGCACGGGACCGATATAGTTAAAGTTAGCCGTCACGTAGAACACTGTAACCACGATGAGGTGGGAAGAGCAGGTGGAGAAGGCTTTCTGTCTTCCGACTGCTGAAGGTATCTTCAAAATAGTGGAGATTATTTGTACATAGGAAACCATGACGAACACGAATGGCGTCATCCCGAGAAAAACACTGACTATGTATAGTAGCAGCTGACTAGTTTGTGTATCCGTGCAGGCCGCATTTAACATGGGCGGGACATCGCAGAAGAAGTGGTTGACATGCCGAGGTCCACAAAAAGTCAGTTTAGAGGTCATCAGGGTATGAAGGACCGAGTTGAAGAAACCACTAAACCAAGATCCTCCTACCAAGTATGAACAGAACCTCTTATTCATAATGAGGACATATTGGAGGGGGTTACATATGGCCACATATCGGTCATAAGCCATGGCAGCCAGAAGAAGACATTCGGATCCTCCGAGAGAAACAAAGAAATAGAGTTGGGTGAAGCACCTGTTGAAGGATATCCTCCGGTTCCCCGTTATGGCATTGACCAGCATAGCCGGGAGGGTGACCGTCGAGTAACAGACATCTAATATGGATAAATAACTCAAGAAAAAATACATAGGCGTCTGGAGATGGTTGTCAATCCTTATAACACTTAATATGGTCAGGTTGCCCAGGAGGATCATTGTATATATAGTGAGTATAAGAAGCGACAGCAAAACCTGTCCACCCGAAAATCCTAATAGGATAAAATCACAGAAATATGTCTGGTTTACCAGTGCCATCCAATTCTGGACCAAATTCTAGAAAAAAAATTGGAGATTTTTTTTTAAATGATTTTTGGTTCATACAACTTTTTGATTTGGGACTGAGGGGTAAATTGAAGACAAGCTGATTAAACGACAGTAATATTACAGTATTCTGCCATCTTGGGCTACGTCTACACGAGGACAACAAATCACTGTAAAATTGCGGTCGTGATCTGACTCCAGTACTTCCCTTTGGGTAAAAAGGGGCAAGTGACCTTGTGACTATAGCAAAAAGTTGCAATACGGCCACTAGATATTTTTTCCAATAATTGAAGCCCCGGCCTTATGCCTCATGCACACTTCCCATATTAGGGTTCTAAGTTGTACAGAGCTATAATACCGCACCCATAGAAGACTACGAGCCCATAATGTATTTCCAAAAAAGATTTCATCCACGTTTTTTTGGTGTCATATGAAAAAATTGGAACATGTTTCATCAGGTGCCATTATTACCGAGGTATTCCCACCTAGCAGCACTGACTATAAGGGAAGATACCTCCATAATATGATGTCATACAGGGGAACTATATGGCGGCACAGGACGTGCTTCCAGCTCCATAATACAGAACTGTAGGGACTCCACGCACGCAGCTCTGAAGCCTTGTAGACTAGAAATTCTGATTTGTTTACAGCTCAGAAAAGTAAAATAATCTTGAATCTCACAGGACTAGAAGCTGAGCGGAGAAAAATTCTGAGACTCCTCTGATTGAATCCATCTTATTATATTTGATGTTAGTGTTTTATTCTTCCTCGGGATTCTCTAACTAAATTAAAATAAATGTAAATAAACGAAATATTGGTTGACATGACAAAACACTTTGTACTTGCTTTTATAATCCCCCTCCACTTTCGTTCCTGTGCTGACGGGCCGCAGCCGTGACGCGTCGACCTCATTGACGTCACCGTTGTGACCTCTGACTGCATAAATCTTAGCGCTGCTGTATGGTGAGGCGCTGTTCACACAGAGTATTTTGCAGGCAGAAAAAATCTGCCTCAAAATTCCTTCAGGTATTTTTAGGCAGATTCTGACCGGCCTGCAGTTTCTTGCCGCGGTTTTCGCTTTCTCTGCCTCCTATTGATTCCAATGGGAGGTCAGAGACGGAACCACGGGAAGAAAGAGCATGTCGGTTTTTCTTCCCACGAGCGGGAAACAAATGCTTCCGCCTCCCATTGAAATTAATGGAAAATGTTTTCGGCCGTTTTTTGGTGCTGATTTAGACGCGGTTTCCATCTCAAAATCAACGCCAAAAAACTCTGTATGAACAGGGCCTAAAGGCTGACTCTCGTGTGACACAAAATCCGCAATAGTAATTCTGCAGCGGAATTACTGTTGCGGATTTTGTGGCATATTTGCTGTGGATTGGTGTTGCAGATTCCGGTGCAGAATTTCACGTAGCATTAGGCTGAGTTCACATGGAGTTTTTTGCAGGCAGATTCCGTTTGGAATTTTGAGGCAGATTTTTATCTGCCTGCACGCCATTTGCCGCGTTTTTTGCTGCCTTTTTAGCTCGCGCCCATTGAGTGCCACGGGCAAAAACGCAGCGAAATACGCTTTCTCTGCCTCCCATTGATGTCAATGGGAGGTCAGAGGCGTAAACGCCCAAAGATAGAGCATGTCGCCTCATTTTACCGTGAGAAATTTTTACCGCTCGCGGTAAAAAAACATGTCTGCCTCCCATTGAAATTAATGGGAGGCATTTTCAGCCGTTTTTTAGCACGTTTTCCGACGCGGTTTCCGCTTCAAATAACGTGTAAAAAAAAACTGTGTGAACAGGGCCTTAAAGTCTATAATGAATTTCCACGACCAAAATCCGCAACATAAACAGAAAACGCTGTGAACTGTAAATGCGGACATTTTAACCATGTGTGTGTGTTATGGATTTTTTTGCTCCTATAGGAATACACGGTGGAATTTTCCATAGCGGATTTTTCTGCTATGAAAATGACGGCATGTGTGAATGCGCGCTTACGGTTGTTTGCGCCTGCTGATATATGCTCCTGCTGACAGACTTGTGTGCTCTGCCTGGAGATCTCCCCTTATCTCTGGTCTCCCCTTATCTCTGGTCTCCCCTTATCTCTGGTCTCCCCTTATCCCTGGTCTCCCGGGCTCGTGACATTAGACTGTAGGGACCTTTTACATGGGCAGATGTTCTCCTCCGTAAACAAAGCGCCAACCAACAATACAGCATGTCGACCGGCGTTCGGTTGCCGCATTTCAGGAGCAATAATTGGTATATATGGGGACGAATGATCAGTAATACGATCGTTCATCCTCGTACATTTGCATCTTGTCGGCAGCACATCCCCCGTTTCTACAGTGAGATGCTCTGCGGACAAGCGACAATTTGTGGACCGTCTAAAAAATGGCATCAGCCAATAAATGAGCGTTTGCTCGTCTGTCAGCTGATCGCTGCCCGGTTACACAGGTCAATGATCAGGAACCAGCGTTTATAATAAGGCCATAAGCTCCAGTGCGGGCTGAGAATGATGTAAACACCGCAGCACTCTATATGTGTCCCCGCTCTATACATACAGATTCCCTTATAAACCACCGCAGCGGATATTTCCCATTACCATATCTGTGAATAACATATAAACATCATTGTTATGTCAGAACCTGATGAGTATAGAGAGATAAGCGGCGCTACTAAGGCACTGCTTATCTCTTCCTGCAGAAGCAGTTTGTCACAGATTGCTTTTGCAGGGAGTTTCTTCTAATGTGTCAACCACTAATTGACATGTTCACCTCAGATGCTGCAGAACGGTATTATACACATCTCAGATGCTGCAGAACATCATTATACACATCTCAGATGCTGCAGAACGGTATTATACACATCTCAGATGCTGCAGAACATCATTATACACATCTCAGATGCTGCAGAACATCATTATACACATCTTAGATGCTGCAGAACGGTATTATACACATCTCAGATGCTGCAAAATGGTATTATACACATCTCAGATGCTGCAGAACATCATTATACACATCTCAGATGCTGCAGAACGGTATTATACACATCTCAGATGCTGCAGAACGGTATTATACACATCTCAGATGCCGCAGAACATCATTATACACATCTCAGATGCCGCAGAACATCATTATACACATCTCAGATGCCGCAGAACATCA
Organism: Rhinoderma darwinii; assembly: GCF_050947455.1. Taxonomy (NCBI): domain Eukaryota; kingdom Metazoa; phylum Chordata; class Amphibia; order Anura; family Rhinodermatidae; genus Rhinoderma; species Rhinoderma darwinii. The sequence goes on along the minus strand of NC_134696.1, from coordinate 16,062,494 downwards.
TTATACACATCTCAGATGCCGCAGAACATCATTATACACATCTCAGATGCTGCAGAACGGTATTATACACATCTCAAAATGCTGCAGAACATTGTTATACCCACCTCAGCTGCTGCAGAACCTACAAATATACACCTTAGCTGCTGCAGAACATCATAGCATACACCTCAGCTGCTGCAGAACATCATAGCATACACCTCGGCTGCTGCAGAACATCATAGCATACACCTTAGCTGCTGCAGAACATCATAGCATACACCTCAGCTGCTGCAAAACTTCATAATACAAGAGGGAGCATTACATGTCAGTCAGTGATTGCCACAAAGTGATCTGTGATAGATGCTTCTGCAAGAAGAGATAAGCAGTGCCTTACTAGTGCCGCTCATCTCTGCATAATCATCAGGTTCTGACATCAATGTGATGTTTATAGAAATATTATTTACAGACATGATAATGGGAAACATCTAGAGACGTGTCTAATAATAACAGTGAGAAGATATATGTATATTATGTGAATCATCCGCAGTGATAAGATATATGTATATTATGTGAGAAGATATGAGCCGGGTCATGCCCCGGCTTCTGCCCCCGGCCGGACACTCACCTTGTACCCGCACTGATCTATAATTAATCGCTCACATGTTACATAACAGAAAATTGTTAATAGAAATGCTGGAAATAAAATGTCTGAGCGTCTCATAAATGGAAAGGAAACGCTCGCGCCGCAGATCAGCACAACGACCGGCGTCTCACATCTGGATTTATTCTCTGGTGAAATCCTCTGGGAAAGACGAGCTTCACCCTGGAGGTTACTTAAGGTTCAGTATAAAGTTGTTCAGTGAAAAACAACATAATAAACGTTATAATCCACATAAACCAGAATCTATAGAACAGAGGGACCCTATTATGGGGATGGGTTTTACCACCTAGAACAGAAGGGCATTGGTTTCACCCTCCGTGCCCTTCTTGGGGCCAATTCCCACCTCCTTGTTCAAATTGAAGATCTGGAGAGGGAAGTCCAACAAGAGTTTTCACCATCCAGTAGTAAAAGTAATGGGACCAACTATGGCTGGACCCCCTCCCTCTAGGGGCCCTATAGCAGCCACCTTGTCTCCCCCATGGTATGTATGCTAAGTTGGTAGAGATGGCCAGATGCTTGAGGATGTAACTAGTCATTAGATAAATCTGTAGCAAAACTTGGAAAGTGGGGCAAACCGACCATTTGGGCATTAGGGAGTCCCGCTGGTTGGTTGGGTGCCCATGATCTTTAATGCCCAGTGACCCAGAGAACCCTCAGTCTGTCCCTGCTTCTAAAAGCCCCCCACAAAACTCTGCCCCCACAGTCGACTCATTCATACCGCCTGCCTTATAATGTAGTTATTGTTTTTCTGTTTCAACTTAATACGTCCCGTGTTGGACTGTTAATCATTTCATAATATATTTCTATAAAAGTTTTCGTTCCATTTTTGTCTCATTTTTGTTCCATTTTTGAGCTTTAAATTCCTTGTATAAAGGTAAATGATAAAATTCTAAATACCTGGAACCGCCACTAGAGGGAGCTCACTGTATACAGAGTTATTACTCAGTACAATTGCTGCTGTGCACATCAGACTTCAGTAACGTCCCCCTAGTGGTGGCTGCAGGTAGAATTGTATCATTTACCTCTATGGCTGTAGAATTTGGACCTGTTTAGGTAAAATATAATTTTAGATAAACCAGTGAATGTCTGATTACGTTTCTATTGCACCTTTAGAGAAGGTTAATTTCATTAAAACGAATCCAAGAGAAGGATCGACTGGGAGAATAAGATTTTATTATACTTGGTCATCGCTAATCAATGCTTTCTGTTTTGGGGACTTTTAATTGTCACGCGTTACTCCGCTCCAGACACTGGAAGAGGAGACAGATGGAAGAGAGTAACACGACTGCAGGATCAGACTACACAGGGTTTGTTTGTAGTCTGTAACCATGGAGACACATAGATCTGCATAGGAGCTGTATACACAAAACGATAGGAGATTTACAGTTGAGACTATATAAAATTGTTTGTAAAGGTGGACATCTTTTAAAGTGGTTTTCCAATTTTAAACATCGAGGGCTAAGCCACAGGTGGCGGTCGTCATGCAGGTGAACCATGTGCTTGGTTAGGTATATCCCAATTTATGTATTTTTGAAAGGGATGCCATGTTTTTTTCGTAGAGTATGAATAGTACACAAAAAAAACAAAACGCTCCAACCCCTCTGTGTTGGAAACATACCTTGATAACATAGCGTTTCCCACCCTGGAAGCTGATCTGACCATAGAGGAAGTTACAGAGGCCATTAGTTCCTTCCCAAACAGGAAAACCCCGGGTCTGGACGGTCTGTCAATAGAATGGTATAAATTGTATGTTGACCTGGTTGCCCCTCCTCTGCTTGCTCCTTTTCAATCCTTTAGTGGTGGTACTACCCTTCCGCTTCTATGAGAGAGGCTCTTATAGTGCTGATAACCTAGCCCTGTACGGATCCTCGAAATTGTGGATCATACCGACCTATCTCACTCCTTAATTGTGATATTAAAATATTAGCCAACATTTTGGCGATGTGTATGCAGATTATAGCTCACATTATTCATTAGGACCAATCTGGCCTTATGACGGGGAAGGTCACTGATGTTAATCTTCGGAGACTCTTCACTAACTTATCATCCAATATGGAGTCTGGCGGCACCAGAGTTATTGTCTCCTTGGATCCTGAAAAAGCTTTTGACTCTGTGGAGTGGTCCTATCTGTGGTCTGTACTAGGCAAATTTGGATTTGGCCCAAGATTTATCCGGTGGGTACAGTTGCTATACTTCCAACCTACAGCAAGTATTAAAATTAATTGTCACATTTCCCCTCCATTCACGCTAGCCCGAGAAACTAGGCAAGTTTGCCCGCTATCCCCTTCCATTTTTACACTGGCCATTGAGCCACTAGCACTTGCTATAAGAGCCTCTCCTGGTATAAAGGGCTTTAGGATGGGGGAAAGGGAGGAGCGGTCTCCCTCTACATAGAAAATAGGCCCATAGTCCTCAATGATCCGGGTCCATCTCTGCAGGGACTATTGTCTTTGTTCGATTTATTTTCCTCCTTCTCTGGGCTCCGTGTCAATTGGTGGAAATCTTTGGTGATGTCGATAGATGATGCGGCTAGGAGTGTCGTACTTCCTTCCCCGAAACACTGGGCAGACAAAATTACTTATCTGGGTATAGTGATCACCTCTAATATTGGTCATTTTATACCTGATAATGTTAGTCCACCGGTACAATCTCTCAGGATAGACTTTGATAGATGGAAACATCTCCCTCTCACAGTCACAGGCAGGATTCATCTCTTCATAATGAAGGACCTACCTAGATTTTTATATCTCTTCCACAATTCTCCAGCATGGCTCGTTGGTCACTGTACTCCAATATTGATAAGGATCTCAGATCTTTTATTTGGGCAGGTGGTACTCCTAGAATTGCTTTGGGTACACTCCAACTACCTACTTCCTTGCTAGCCAACTGGTCTATGTTTGGTGGTGGTTTACCCATAGACATTTTAATCCCTGTACTGAACAGGAAGCCTCCCTTCTTGGTTCCCATAAAGCCCTGGTGAACTCTATCTATAGACAGCCCCACACCCCCACCCACCCAGGGCACTCACTTACAACTCCAACGCAGACAGCTCTGAAGGTCTGGCAGAGATTAATGCTGCTCATTATCTCAGAGGAGCAGTCGTGGTCGCCTAGGACACCGCTGTGGTATAACCCGCTTCTACCACGGTTACGAACACTTCCTAATCCTGGTGAGTGGGCAGCTCTGGGTATATTGACCTTGGAGGATGTGGTGGTGGAAGATAAAGTAGCTACTTTTACACAACTTAAGACTAAGCACCAGCTCCCGACCCATCTCAGGTTCCGGTATTTCCAGCTTAGACACGCTCTTTGGTCACAATTTGCTGGATATAACGTTAGGTTATGTACATCCCCGGTGGAGGATTGGGTGACACAGGAGACATTGGCTAAACCATTATCCATACTTTATAGACAGTTGTTGAAGGTATCTTCCAATATACTTGATAGAGCCCGGGACCGCTGGTCTCAGACTCTTCCCTCTGTATCTACTGATGACCATAAGGAGATGCTATCCGCTCTAACAGGCTCCTTTATATCTGCAAGAGACCGACTTATTCAATTACATTTTTTTCACCAAATCTATTACACACCTTCCAAATTGTTTAGGATTGGACGTATACCTACTCCTGTCTGTCCACGGCGCCAGGGAGCCGATGGCTCCTTCTTGCATATGTTTTGGGAGTGTCCAATTATTAACCATTTCTGGACTGAAGTATTGGAATTTTTTCAACTTAAAGTCGGACTCCCTCGTATACTCGAAGTAAGGGGTTTGTCTTTTATTGATGGTGGAAGAACTTGTACCCACTGTGCCCGTTAGGTCTCTTATGATGCTCCTCTTACTTTATGCCAAAAAAACTATACTCCTGAATTGGAAACATCCTAAGGTTCCTACATTATCAGCATGGATTACGTTAGTGAACTCTACCCTGCCACTTTTTAAGCTCCCCCATGATAAATTTGTCAAAATATGGAGCTCACGGATAGCCAATCCTTATACCAGCCTATGGACCTGACATGGTCTGGGATATTTGGGCCTAAGGTTTCTGACGTCTCTGTTTGCTCCCCCGTTCCTCTGCTGGAAATTTCCCCTTGACTGATCCTATTCAGAATGTATTTTCTATCTACTGCTTATAAAGAAAGGCTGTTAATTAGTGTGCTCCAGAAGATCACCCCCCATCTAGACCAGATTATGCTGTGATGGATTTTCAGTACCCTTAGAGAGGACCACCTTTCTAGAAGAACATTTTTCACTGTAGTTTTGGGTGGTGGACTCAAGGAGATTTTTTATATGTATATAAATGATTAGTGGTTGTGACTTTCCTAGACTATTATAAGTAAATATTTTAGGTAATTGGATCCAGCACTGCCTATTTATCAATCTGTACAGACAAATGTATTGGAATCTCAAGTAGTTTCTTCAAGGCTCTCCTCACCTCTTTATTTCTCAAGCTGTAGATGATAGGATTCAACAATGGAGGACCAATACTATATAGAACAGATGACACACGGACAATGATAAAAGAATCTCCAGAAATAGGACCATTGTAGTTAAACATAGCAGTTATGTAGAAGACACTGACAACTATGAGGTGTGAGGAACATGTGGAGAAGACCTTCTGTCTTCCTTCCGAGGAGCGGATTTTGAGGATAGTGGAAATTATATGTATGTAGGAATTCATCACTAGTAGAAAAGGAGACATCCCCAAAAATATGGTAACAACATGTAACAATACTTGGCTGCTCTGGATATCACTACAAGCGGCTTCCAACATTGGAAGGACATCACAGAAGAAATGGTTGATATGATGAGCTCCACAGAAGGTCAGTTTCAAGGTCATCAAGGTGTGGAAAACAGCATTGAAGAAGCCGCAGACCCAGCACCCGGCAACAAAGGACGAGCAGAACCTCTTATTCATAACAACATGGTAACGAAGTGGGTTACATATGGCCACGTATCGGTCATAAGCCATGGCAGCCAGAAGAAGACATTCAGATCCTCCAAAACAGACAAAGAAATAGAGCTGTATGAGACATCTATTGAAGGATATCCTCGTGTTCCCTGTTATAGCATTGCTGAGCATAGCCGGGAGGGTAACTGTAGAGTAACATATATCTAATAAGGATAGGCAACTCAAGAAAAAATACATGGGCGTCTGGAGATGGTTGTCCACATGGATGATGCTAAATACGGCAACATTCCCGATGATGGTCATTATGTAGGTAATCCCAATTAACAGTGAGAATATTATCTGTCCTTCCGAAAATCCTAAGAGGATAAAATTATCTAAAGAATTATTATTTCTAGATGCCATCCAGTCAGTCATCTCACAACTGTGGGAAAGGAGATCATAAATTAATTAGTAAGAGACCATATACAATTGGGCAGTATCGAGCAGTAGTTGAGTCTACATTTGAGAAGGATGGAGCAGAAGTTGGGTCTACAATTGGGCAGGATGGAGCAGAAGTTGGGTCTACAATTGGGCAGGATGGAGCAGAAGTTGGGTCTACAATTGGGCAGGATCGAGCAGAAGTTGGGTCTACAATTGGGCAGGATCGAGCAAAAGTTGGGTCTACAATTGGGCAGGATCGAGCAGAAGTTGGGTCTACAATTGGGCAGGATCGAGCAGAAGTTGGGTCTACAATTGGGCAGGATCGAGCAGAAGTTGGGTCTACAATTGGGCAGGATCGAGCAGAAGTTGAGTCTACAATTGGGCAGGATCGAGCAAAAGTTTGGTCTTCACAGTGGTCTCTCATGTGCAATGTATGCTGCATGAGCAGTGATTGAAATGGTCTGGGCCACAAAATGTTGGAAAAGTATTCAACCTTTAATATGGCAAGAATTGTGGACTGTGATTATCAGGGAATTAGGGGAAGAATGTTCATAACTAGGGGCAATATGAACAAATAGATCCTCAAAACCATAAATAGAATAGGGAATACATTGCCATTTAACACCCCTTTTCCACCAACATGGAGCTTCATTGATGGAATATCAATGGAGAACTTGATGGTAAGCCATTTTACATAAAATGACACAAAAACACTCATCGTGAGGGAATATTGGCCAAAATTAACAATACATTTCTATATAGATTGTTTAGCCAAGCTAAGGCCTCCTTCATGCAGCGTTATTCAGGATCCACGTGTTACGATTCATAAATTGGGGTATCCTACCCTGTGGCATGTTTGGAAACATTCTACCCTAGAAGCATTGTTTATGGAGACCCCATACGGCAGGACATGGAGTGTTTATGGGTCCATAATACAGACTAATAGATACTCCACCTGCTGACATCCAGGTTCTGGGCTTAGGACACAGTCGTGTGCATGAGACCTAAAGGTGCTCTCAGATCTGACATAAATGTTTGTACATGATGATCAACTCTAAGGCTATGTTCACACGGGGTCTTTTGCCGAGTTTTTTGACGCGGAAACCGCGTCGCAAAACTCGGCAGAAACGGGCCGAGAACGCCTCCCATTGATTTCAATGGGAGGCGTCGGCGTCTTTTTCCCGCGAGCAGTAAAACTGCCTCGCGGGAAAAAGAAGCGACATGCCCTATCTTCGGGCGCTTCCGCCTCCGACCTCCCATTGACTTCAATGGGAGGCAGGAGAAAGCGTGTTTTATGCCCGCGGCGCTCAATGGCCGCGGGCGAAAAACGGCGCGATAATTGCTATTCACACGGAGTATTTTGGGGGAGGAATATCTGCCTCAAAATTCCGTTTGGAGCTTTGAGGCAGATATTCCTCCCCCAAAATACTCCGTGTGAACATAGCCTTACAGCTGCAGATAGTCTGTGGTCAAGATAATCATTTACGTTGTGTACATTTGTGTAGATAAAATATTAAGCAGCAATTTGTTTCTGTATCAAAAAGAAAAGAAAACAATTTGGAATAAAAAAAATCTCAAAGGAAAGTGTTTACCTTCAAGAACTGGTGAATTAAATCATTTTTCTTAACATTTTAATTTTTAATTCCTTTTTTTATTATTTATTTAAAGTTTGACTCAAATTTATATATTTAACTAACGTATTTTATCCATTACATATTCACCTTGCTAGGCTGCTGCTTCTTCCTCTGACTAGTTTAAGCTTTCAATAGTCATGATATTAGATGTTTTTGTCCATCCGAATAGGTAAAAAGGAAATAGGGCAAAAAACATTTTTGGTAAATTTGCAGTTTTTGTTTTTCCCTTAAAGACGACTGTTGCTCGAGGATTGTAATTTCTGCTTCCAGGGCTTTGTGTTATGTGAGCTTCCCCATATTTAACGTTACAGAACACCTCATGGACCAGGAGCCACGAGGGAGGTACGTAGACGACATCTACAGAGACTCCACTTACTTATGGGAACTGTAAATCATTACGGTAAATAATTTCTATAATACAAGTGTAAATTTATATTTGGATGTGTAATTATTGTCTACAATTAGAGAACAGATACTAACATCAATCAATGGTAAAAACATTTTCTTTAAAGTGGTTGACTCATCATGACAAACCCCTGTCCATACCGGCTTTTATGCATTGTTAGGTACCCGCTCTATGAGACAGAGTGGAGAGTTGCTCTGACGGACTTAAACCGTCTATGTAAAACATGGACAGCTATTTGTCGAAAAGCCACCATGTAATACAAGATTTCTCCTGTAGTGGCCGCTACATGAGAAATATCTGACTAGGCTTGTCGTTTTTCGGGGGGCCTGGAGCTGCATATGCAGTGATAAAAGGGGTTGTCTGTGACGAGATAACACAATTAATCTGACATTTTTGCACAAATTTTTGCAGGACTGAAAGGAGAACACCCAGAGAAAGACAAAAGGAAGGCTATAGAGGTCATTAGATGATACATCCACCACCACGTAATTGCATTGAAAAGACAAGTGCTCAGCATGAATCCCATTTTTTTTAACCCCTTAGGCACTATATACAAGGGGGGAGCACTGTGTAGCATTGTATACAAAAGAGGAAGGGCTTTGTGGCACTATATATAAGGGGGTGCTGTGTGGCACTTTATACAAGGGGGAGCACTGTATGGCACTATATACAAGGGAGGGAGGGCTGCGTGGCACTATCTACAGGGGTTTGTGTGTGGTGCTATTTACTAAGAGGGGGCTGTGTGGCACTATATACAAGAGGGGGGCTGTCTAGCACTATCTACTAAGGGGGGCTGTGTGGCACTATATACTAAGGGGGGTTGTGTGGCACTATATGCAAGGAGGGAGGAATGTGGCACTATCTACAGGGGGGCTGTGTGTCACTATCTGCAGGGGGCTGTGTTTGTAGCGCTATCTACAGGGAGCTGTGTGTGGCCCTATCTACAGGAGGCACAAAGTGGGCATTATTACCCGTGGGGGCACAAAGGGGGCACGGTTGCTGATGGGGCACTTTTATTGTGTCGAGCACTGAGGGATCATTATTACCATCTGGGGCACTGTTGATTATGAGGTTGTTTAGAGGAAGGGGTATAGTTGTGGGGGGTGCTGGAAAAGCGAGAAACAAACATGTCTGTGTGTCAAATTCTGCAGAGACGAGTCGTGGCTGAAATAAGTCATCACAGTGGTCTGGGCCGGATGGAGAAAAGAAGGGAAAGTGAACAACTAATCAAAGAAGACATGACCTGTGAGTCACTAGATATAAATGTGCTGTAATCACTTATATTGTCTGCAGAGCTCCTGTGTATAACTGGAATCTTTCACTATATGGTGGTAATATTAGTCTTTGTATATTGGTTTTCATTCAGTAATAGTATGGGGGTATTATTCAGTCACTATGTGGTTATGGTGTGGGGGTATTATTCAGTAACAGTATGGCTGTATTATTGAGTCACTATGTGGTTATGGTGTGGAGGTATTATTCAGTATCAGTATGGCGGTATTATTCAGTCACTATCTGGTTATGGTGTGGCGGTATTATTCAGTAACAGTATGGGGGTATTATTCAGTCACTATGTGGTAAAGAAAGGAGGAGACCTCCAGCTCACCAGTAGTTGCGTCTCCAGACACCTCGCACGGATCCCCGCTACGGCCAGCGGTAGGTATATCAGGAAAAAGAAAGAGAAAATCCAGCGCTGTGTTTGATTAAAAAGGAAAATTGTTCCCAATATCCAATATCCTTTTTGCCATGATTAAGAGCAACACGCTTGCTCGAAACGCGTAGGCCAAGGTCATCCAGCCCGCTATATATACACCTTGAGACTGCGTCTCCGTGTAACTTTTAACCATTTTTTCAATAAAATTGGGAACAATTTTCCTTTTTAATCAAACACAGCGCTGGATTTTCTCTTTCTTTTTCCAGTCACTATGTGGTTATGGTGTGGCGGTATTATTCAGTAACAGTATGGGGGTATTATTCAGTCACTATGTGGTTATGGTGTGGTGGTATTATTCAGTAACAGTATGGGGGTATTATTCGGTCACTATGTGGTTGTGGTGTGCCGGTATTATTCAGTAACAGTATGGGGTTATTATTCAGTCACTATGTGGTTACAGTGCGGCAGTATTATTCAGTCACAGTATGGGGGTATTATTCAGTCACTATGTGGTTATGATGTGGCGGTATTATTCAGTAACAGTCTGGTGTATTATTCAGTCACCATGTGGTTATGGTGTGGAGGTATTATTCAGTATCAGTATGGCGGTATTATTCAGTAACAGTGTGGGGGTATTATTCAGTCATTATGTGGTTATGGTGTGGGGGTATTATTCAGTAACAGTATGGAGGTATTATTCAGTCACTATGTGGTTATGGTGTGGGGGTATTATTCAGTAACAGTATGGAGGTATTATTCAGTCACTATGTAGTTATGGTGTGGCGGTATTATTCAGTAACAGTGTGGGGGTATTATTCAGTCACTATGTGGTTATGGTGTGGCGGTATTATTCAATAACAGTATGCGGGTATTATTCAGTCACTATGTGGTTATGATGTGGCAGTATTATGTAGTAACAGTATGGGGATATTATTCAGTCACTATGTGGTTATGGTGTGGTGGTATTATTCTGTAACAGTATGGAGGTATTATTCAGTAACTGTATGGGGGTATTATTCAGTCACAATGTGGTTATGGTGTAGCGGTATTATTCAGTAACAGTATGGGGGTATTATTCAGTCACTATGGGGTTATGGTATGGCAGTATAATTCAGTAACAGTATAGGGGTATTATTCAGTCACTATGTGGTTATGGTGTGGTTGTATTATTCAGTAACAGTATGGGGGTATTATTCAGTAACAGTATGGAGGTATTATTCAGTCACTATGTGGTTATGGTATGGCGGTATGATTCAGTAACAGTATAGGGGTATTATTCAGTAACAGTATGGGGGTATTAGTCAGTCACTATGTGGTTATGGTGTGGCAGTATTATTCAGTAACAGTATAGGGGTACTTTCCATCGGAGGAACCATCAACGGAAAGGCAAATGGAAACCATAGCTTCTGTTTGCATTACCATTGATTTCAATGGTATTGTCTCTGTTCCAAAAGGTTTCTGTTTTTTCTGAGGAATCAATAGCGCAGTGGACTCATAGACTTTGTATTGAGACCATACACTGCTCGGAGGAATGCTAATCAGAAACTAATCGGCACCCGAGCTTCGTTTAAGCGATCGGTGGAGGCCACTGCCCTTGGACGCCCACCAATCAAAACATCTGACATTTTACTATGACATGTCAAAAGTTTTTTTTAAAGTTTAGTTACACTTTAAGGCTATGTTCACACGGGGTATTTTGCCGAGTTTTTTGACGCGGAAACCGCGTCGCAAAACTCGGCAAAAACGGCCCGCGAACGCCTCCCATTGATTTCAATGGGAGGCGTCGGCGTCTTTTTCCCGCGAGCAGTAAAACTGCCTCGTGGGAAAAAGAAGCGACATGCCCTATCTTCGGGCGCTTCCGCCTCTGACCTCCCATTGACTTCAATGGGAGGCAGGAGAAAGCGTATTTCTCGCTGTTTTATGCCCGCGGCGCTCAATGGCCGCGTGCGAAAAACGGCGCGATAATCGCCGCGAAAATCGGCGTGCAGGGAGAGGAATATCTGCCTCAAAGTTCCAAACGGAATTTTGAGGCAGATATTCCTCCCCCAAAATATTCCGTGTGAACATAGCCTAAAGAGAGGTGTTGACATTTTTTATTTGATTTGTTAAAGGCTACGGACACCTTTTAAAAACTACTTTTTGAGATACAGCCGCTAAGTATCTTGTATATAAAGCAGCTGTATCTAGCACTAAAACCTGTATCCGTCAGCTCAGCGGGACTGATGGGCACAGAGACGGCGGGTCCACGCAGGATCGAGAAGTTATTGATCACATCTAAGTTCATTTACTACGGTTTTATATTTGAAAGAAATTATTAATAGGAATGTTTGTCCTTAAAGTTTTAATAAAACTTGAAAGAAGAAAATCGATGTTTAGGCGTCTCACAAGGGAAAAGGGGGTTGTGGGGGTTGCATTGCGTGTCAGGTAGAAGGAGGGGTCCATGATGTGTCAACAGCCCGGAGCCCATGGTACAATTAATCCGCCACTGGCCATAACGTTATTTTTCGATCATTGTAGTAACATGAGGGCTTGTTTTTTGCGGGACAAGACGTAGTTTTTATTGGTACTTTTATGGGGTTCATGGGGCTTATTCATGAAGTATTATTATTACCTTTTTGGGGAGCAATGGAAAGAAATGCCAATTCCACCATAGTTTTTTGCGGTTTATTTTACAGCGTTCACCTTGCGGTTTATATTACATGTTGACTTTATTGTTTGGGTCAATTACGGTCACGGCGATACCATATATGTGCACTTTTATTTATTTTTTACACTTTTACTAAATAAAACCGCTTTTTAATGGAAAAAATTGTTTTTTTACTGTCATTTTTATTAATCATTTTTATTTCACATTAATTACTATTTTTAGTCCCACTAGGGGACTTCACTATGCGATCTCCTGATCGCTGCTATAATGCTTTGGTATACTTCGTATACCAGAACATTACTACCTGTCAGTGTAAAACTGACAGGCATCTATTAGGACATGCCTCTGGCACGGCCTAATAGGTATATAGCCAGGTGCAGGCCTGGGGTCCTTTGTTAGGTCCCTGGCTGCCATGTCACCCCATCAGCGGCCCGCGATTGCATTTGTGGGACACCGTTGGGGGAGAGAGGGAGCTCCCTCCCTCTGTAAACAACTTAAATGCTGCGGTCACTATTAACCGCAGCATTTAAGGGGTTAAACGGCCGCAATCTAAGTAAACTTTGATCGCTACCGTTGGAGCAGGAGCCCGGCTGTCATCAGATAGCCGAGAACCCGCTCCAGCCTGCATGGGACTTGACCGCCGTGAAAAGACGTATTGGTGGTCACTAAGACCCCATGCACATGACAGTATTTTCATCTATCCCGAAATACTGTCTGTAAATACGGGTCCGTATTTAATTCGTATTCCATCCGTATATACGGATCCGTACAAAATGAGGGAGGTTGCAAATGATGTCATTAACATGTTGCCCAGCAATGCTTCGATATATATGGAAAGTTTGCAGATGCACATCCGTAGCCGTCCGTATTTACGGAAGCTCCTATAGACTTCTATGGGAGAGTCCTTGCCGTAATTACTGACAAGAATAGGACAGATTCTATCATTTTTTCAGCACGGACACCCATCTGTAAAAATACTGAAAGGTGCCCATGGCCGATAGGAATGAATGGGTCCGTAATTACTGATGAAAAATACAATCGTGTGCATGGGGCCTAAGGGGTTAAGCAGACCACCATGTTTTTGAAGGTGTCAAGGTGTCAGGAAAAATGGGGCATGGACCTTGTGTAGTTCAGTAGCTGCGCCATGTAGACATGCGCTATCTTGTAGAATACGGCACACACCATTCTGCGGTACATCAGTATTAGTGACTGCGCCGGTTCTGGTGAATAGGTGTATATAGCAAAACATGTTTCAACATCCCAGATATAGACCTCTTCATGAACAGCACGGAGGCTCAGTGGTTGCATTGTTGTCTTGCAGCACTGGAGTCTTTCATTGTACATGGAATGTTTGCATAGGGGACAGTAGCATTGTGTTACACCCAGCGCTAGGAGATCCGGTGTTTGCTCATGGACACTGGTGCTTTTTGGGGATTGTACTATTGCTGTGCCCAGGACAAATGCTGGTTCCAGTAAAATATTGTTATAAACACTGAGATATATTTATCATAATGACTCAGTGTTTCTTGTTTAATTCATTTTTTAATTTACACGGTGGGGCCTATTTCACAGTGGTGTGTTACCCCTGGTTTTAAAACGAGTTACTAATAAAAGGTATATTTTACTCAGTTGTCACTTCAGTGAACCCTTGCAGCACTGGAGCCCTGGAGTCTAATCCGACCAAGTACAACATCTGTATGGTTTCTGTATGTTCTCCCCGAGTTTGTTGAGTTTCCTCCAGGCACTCTGGTTTCCCCCCACACCTCAAAAGCATTCTGAGGTTAATTGGCTTCCTGTGAAGAGGACCCCTGTGTGTGTAGGGAGCTAGGGAATTTAGATTGTGAGCCCCCATTGGAATGAGGGACTGATGTGAATGGTGACGATCCCTACAGCGCTGTGGAATATGTTGGTGCTAAATAAGCAACAGAAATAAATAAATGGACTTGTGTCTATAGGCTCCTGAGGGAATCTGATCCCATACACTGTAAATGAAACATTTACAACTATTTTTCCCCAAACATTAGTCTTTAACATGATTATAATCAGAACATAGAGGAAAACGACATTTTTAAAGGATTTGATGTAAAAATCCATATTTTTTGCAAGGGGAGGTTCTAATTTCTTAAACTTCAGACATGTCACAGCATTAAAGAGGACTGTACCCTCTCCTGACAGGTCTATTTTAGTAAATACATGTAGTACCCGTGAAATAACAATTCTAGAACATCTTTTCTTAGAATTCTGCATTGTGCCGTTCCTCTGTTATTTCTCCTAGAAATGTATGAATACATAGATAACTGGGTGTTTCCATTCCCAATGTCAAATGGACGTGTCCCTACATAGACTCACTCTGTCAGCACTGATTGGACAGTGTCAGTCTGTGTAGGGACCCACCCCCAACTGGTAACACAGAGTTTTCAATTTATTCATACATTTCCTGGAGGAATAACAGAGGTACGGCACAATCTAGCATACTAAGAAAAGATGCTTTAGAATCGTTATTTCATTGGGAATACAATAATTTACTAAAATAAACATGTCAGGAGAGGTGACCGATCCTCTTTAAAGGGGTTGTCTCACAACAACAACAAGGGCATATGAGCATCATAGAGCAATACCCTGTGAAAGTGAGTAAAATGTGATTCCATTTTTGGAAGTATGTGACTTCATCTGGCATGAAGTCTCTATTTTATATTTTAAAGAATTCATTTTGGATTCTGAAGAGGCACCTGTTTCTACATTTATGCTGGAATTGTTTAAATAAATATATGTTTCCCTGTTCCTTATCTGAGTCTGTTACAAGAAAGTATGTATTGACCTTGTAAACTAAGTTCCCAGAACATGCCATTCTTGCCTGTGATTGGATAACCTCAAGCCTATTCCCCTTTTGACAGATATTATTGTAATGAGATTTTGGTAATAAACCAGAGAAGAATATTTGAGCATACAAGCAGTGTCTGTGTCTCTTACTTCTCTCCGATATATCGATATAACCTATGATTTGGATCTGGATAAGTTTCCTAGGAGGGTATCGGTTGACACACCTGTCTAAAAGTTCAGTCTAATATATTTTGGCTTGTGATTACATCAACAACCCCCCTCTATATGTGAAGAGCACCACAATAAGATTACATAGACGGCCATTAATTTCAATTGCCGATAAGTTATGCTACAGAGGAAATGCAGGGAAAATGTGTGGCTACTGATCGCCAAGCCAGCTTCTTTTTAAACAGAGATTGTCTTTATGAGACAACCCCTTTATGGATGACACATAAATTATCTCTTGGTGTTCTTTGAATCCCTGTGTCATGCTCCGCTCCCTGAGGGCCGGCACTAGTATCAGTTTTGTGTGGACTGTTCTTTTAACCAATTAGTCCACTTGACTAAATTAGGTCAAGCTGTATAGTCTCATCAACATCACCACAACAATTTATGTTCTAGTCATCGCTTTCTTCAAGGCTTTCTTCAAGGCTTTCTTCACCTCTTTATTTCTCAAACAGTAGAAAACAGGGTTTAACAATGGAGATAATATACCATACAGAACAGATGAAACCCGGACAATGATAAAATATTGCCCAGAACTAGGTCCATTGTAGGTGAAAATACCCGTTATGTAAAAGACACTGACAACTATGAGGTGTGAGGAACATGTGGAGAAGACCTTCTGTCTTCCTTCCGAGGAGCGGATTTTGAGGATAGTGGAAATTATATGTATGTAGGAATTCATCACTAGTAGAAAAGGAGACATCCCCAGAAATATGGTAACAACATGTAACAACACTTGGCTGCTCTGGATATCACTACAAGCGGCTTCCAACATTGGAAGGACATCACAGAAGAAATGGTTGATATGATGAGCTCCACAGAAGGTCAGTTTCAAGGTCATCAAGGTGTGGAAAACAGCATTCAACAACCCGCAGACCCAGCACCCGGCAACAAAGGATGAGCAGAACCTCTTATTCATAATGATGGGGTAATGGAGGGGGTTACATATGGCCACGTATCGGTCATAAGCCATGGCAGCCAGAAGAAGACATTCAGATCCTCCAAAACAGACAAAGAAATAGAGCTGTATGAGACATCTATTGAAAGATATCCTCGTGTTCCCTATTATAGCATTGCTGAGCATAGCCGGCAGAGTGACTGTAGAGAAACATACATCTAATAAGGATAGGCAACTCAAGAAAAAATACATGGGCGTCTGGAGATGGTTGTCCACCTGGATGATGCTGAACACGGCGAGATTCCCGATGATGATCATTATATAAATAGTGGCCATTATAATTGTACAAACAACGCATCCTTCCAAGAATCCAAGTAGAATAAAATCATTCAGCAACGTTTTATTTTCTACTTCCATTTAACTCACCTGCTGAAACCTGAGGAAAGAAAATGGAGGTGAAATGTTGATGACGGAAATTTTCCAGACGGTTCCATGTGGTTAAGGACCCGGACAAGAGACTGCTACTTGCTGTTATTAGGGCAATTTGGTGGACAAATAGATTTACATTTATGCAATATTCTCTAAGGCTGGACTTGTCTTCTCCAGACTACTGGGCATTCCAAAAAAAGAAATTCCGATATAACTTTATGCCCCGCCAATTTATATAGGACAAGACCACAGCCATTGAATAACAAGCAGTGCATATGATCACCTTCATCCCACCCCAAATTTTATACAGACACTAGACCAGAGGCCCTAAACAAATACAGACCCCAGCCCAGATTTGCCTGATCTTTTGGGAGTCCAGGAGATCTCCACTTTTTCCGGGAGCCTCCCGGACATTCCAGGAACGTTGGCAAGTATGTGGTACCTTTATTACATTAGTACATTTTACGTGACTGAGCATAGGTATAGTCATGTTTGACTTATCCTTTTGTATTATTGTACAAGTGATATTCTGTTTCACCCCTTTTTAACAGACCTTCCTGTCACGTTGGGTACGTGGACCCACTGGGCCGTACCGCCTTGAC
The DNA here is from genome assembly GCF_050947455.1 of Rhinoderma darwinii. Taxonomy (NCBI): domain Eukaryota; kingdom Metazoa; phylum Chordata; class Amphibia; order Anura; family Rhinodermatidae; genus Rhinoderma; species Rhinoderma darwinii. Next base: position 16,045,210 of record NC_134696.1, on the reverse strand, counting down.
GGTATGGCAGCTGGCCAACAGTACGCAGGTCACAGTCTATAGTTCCTATAGTGTACCTGTGGCAGCTCGGACAGTAGCAAGACTGGCTCGGCTGGAACTAGGCAGCAGGCAGACGTCAGGCGTGGTGTAGCAGGACAGGCGTGGAATACAGCACAGCATGACTACAGCTCAGCATGGCACTGACCAGGATAGCACGGGATACAGGATACAGGAACGGGGAACACTGGGAACTGGAAAACACTAGGAGACCATTTGCTTAGACAAACTTAGGGTACGACAACGATGCTCAGGCATGGGAGAAAGGGGCTGAGCCCTTCTAATAGTCCAGGGTACTCATGGGCTAATCTTGACATTAACCAGTTCAGGACCGGGCTATTTTGCGCCTTCAGGACCAGACACCGTTTAGCCATTTTTAGCACGTGTTAGCTAAATGGCTATAACTTTTTTATTTATTTTGGCTAACGACGTGATTTTTGCGAAGTTTTTTCCGTAGACAATGCAGGTTTCATTTTTTATCATTTTTATACACACCTTTTTTGCTATTTTAGAATTTTTATTCATAAAGTTTGAAAATAATAGTAAAAAAATAAGCTTTTTTTACGTTTCAGTTATTTTTTGGGGGTAATAACATAGTTTTACCCTAAAATAGACCTTTTATTTGTGATCGTCATTGTCTACCGTAAATTTTAATATATTACATGTCTATATTAGGGTAATTGGGTCAGCGCTAGCGTTACAACAATGATTGGCAGGGGGGAAAGTTTTTTTGGGGTGGGTATTTTATGTGTATTTATTATTTAATTTTTTTTTGCACTTTACTTTATTATTTTTTTATTACTGTGGTCTGTCCCCCAAAGGTCAAAAAAGACCTTTGGGGAACTTTATATATATTTTTTTCTTTCTTTTACACCATGTTTTTCCACTGTAACTGGGGCTGCACAGCAGCCCCAGTTACAGGGGAAATCAGCCCTCTCATAGTGACGATTGTCACTAACTGGGCTGTACTGGGTCTAGTTAGACCCAGCAGCAGCCTGCCACTAACGGCACCCGGCGATCATGTGACCAGTCACATGATCACCAGGAGGAATAGAGACAGCGCCGCTGCTGCTTCCTCTATTCCTATACACAGCGTTCATTGAGCGCTGTGTAAAAAGACATCGGAGAAGACAGAAGCAAAGAAAGCTGCTTCTATCCTCTCCTCAGGGTCCCCGGCAGTCACTGACAGCCGGAGACCCGACATTCAGCTGCCCGATCGCGCGGGCAGAAAGTTAAAACCCGAGCAGTAAAAAGTCTATGGCTCGGGTTTTAAGGCCCCTGACCGCTGGGCGTAAAAATACAGCCAGCGGTCGGGAACCAGTTAACTTCAGGTCCGCGCACTGGCCCTTACCTACGGGACCCGGCCAAGGTAAGCGGAAGTGAGCGCTGACGTCTCTTGAGGAGGAGACTAGGGCCAGCGCTCGCAGACCCATGGCTGCAGCCGTCAGGAGGTGAGTGAGCCTTGAACATGACACTTCCTAGACCTTGTAACTAGACGGCTGGGAATAAACAATGAATTAAAAAGTCTACCGATGGCCAAGGAACATTCTGAGGAATATTTTCATGGACATGTGGTGGAGATCCAGAGATTGTTCCCCCTGCATTTTTCATTGATTTAAGATGACCCAAGAAGACATGAAGCACTATAAAATGCAAGCTATTAAGAAAAGGTTTCACCAAGATATCGTCTCTTCAGTGCTCGAGAGTAGTGACCTCCTTCCATCTTCTTCTCTCCCTGGCTCTGAACCAAAGTTCTCTAGGAACTTGAGTACTTGTGCAGAATCTGAGAAATATACATCCAGATCTCCACCCGAGCATATTCGGACTACTGCTTAGGAAACACACAGGATGGACAATTATAAGACATGGTACCTGGCACTGGATTTGAAGAATGCTCTCTTGAACATGTGGTGGATACTCAGAGATCGGTCCGTTATTACTTATTGATTCAAGAAGAACCGAGAAAACATGAAGTTCCTTGACTGATCACCCCATTGCACCCTTCCAATGCTCACATTAAAAAAAAACATAATGACCAAGAGTTGGGTAGTAGTGGTCACCTTCCATCTCTTATCTCACCAGCTTTAGAGCAAAAAATGCTCTAGAACCACCAATAAGTGACACATCACGATCTCCATAAGTGCGAATTCAGACTACTGGTTCTCAAAAATCTGGGCTGAATATTTTCAAAGGGGAAATCCAGGGAAAATGATCTTCTGATATGTCGTAGCGATGATGATATTGGCACCCGGACCACCACTAGATTCCGGAATAAAAACGTCCTTATGATTGATCTTACCCCTTTGGCACTGCCCAAAAATTTCTGTTATGGGAAATCTGCTTCATAAATTAAGATAAAAAAGAAATTTACTGCATTTCACAAGATTTTGTAAGATTAGGTGAGGCCAAGCAACTTTTATCTAATCATAACAGAACAAGTTTTCCAAATTTTGCAGATAAAAATAAATTTAAATATTTAACATCGGGTGACATTTTTCTCCTCTGGCGATTGTCCAATATCCAAATGGAAGATTTGTGTTGTCAGCTTCCAAGCACTTGTAACTAGTGAATTGTGTCTTTACATAGAAGATCATAGAAACTCACCAAGGACTTGCAGACAGGGAATTAGACTCTCGGGGGATCTGCAGAACTCACAGATTTATTAATTGGGACTTAAAGTCCTAAGAGGAGTTTTAATTAAGGGAAATGTTTCAGGAACTGTTTACCATTAATCTGAAAAGTGCAGCATCATATTTTAATATTCTCTTGTGCTCAATGTCGCCCCCTGCCAAGTACTTTGTGAGAAGTGACAAGAGCCTATGCTTGCCCCCTGGAATACTTACTGATCAGCAGTATAAAGGGCTTACACCGTTCCAGTGAGTGTCGTGGCCCATTCATTTTTTTTATCGGCACACTGGCTCATCTATATATGCAACTCTGTCTGGTGAAAGAGAATGAGCTGCAGTACCAGTCACAGCCACATGTACAGATGAGCTGCAAGGGGCCACAGCGCTCCAGAGAGCATTGCAACCCCTTCGTTCTGCTGATCGGTGGGAGTCCCAGAGGCTAGACGTGCTCAAATTACTTGTCGCTTACCTACCACCATTCTTCTAGTCACTTTTCAGAGAGTGCATTAGTCAGCAGGGGGCGACATTGAGCACAGGAGAAAACTCCTCCCAGCATAAAGAGAGTATAGGGTTTCCGTACTATCCTGAAGCATGATGGGAATTATATCCAGTATTAAAATGTGTATACGTAGCAAAACCTATTTTATTAAACCTTCTCTACCATGTAGCTTAGAATTAGGTTACTAAATGTTTTAGGATAGTCCATCAATGTTATTTATGGCAATTCCCTTTAATACAACTCTAGTGCGATAGAGACATAAATGAAGGGCATTTAGGTGAATATTTCCTTTAAAGGATTTATACTGATCCTGAGTGACAGTCTGTATTATAGACCAGAGCTGTATAGTAGTGTTCTGCTGGTTGTTACTGGAAACAGTCAGCAAGCATGTAAAAAGTCACACCCCTTACTGCTTAGCTCCTACAATTCAGTATGACTATTAGGTTTTCTTTATCTCTTTGTGACCATACTGCCTTTTGCTGATGTCCTGTCTGCTCTGATCTCTTCTGTTATATCACTATACCACCTGTATTGCTAGTACTTGTCGCTCCTTAGATACCAAAGGCAAATATGAGTTACATAGTTACATAGTTAGTACGGTTAAAATAAGACACATGTCCATCAATTTCAACCAATGGATGGGAAAAGGGAAGGGAAACATTTCTACACATAGGAGCTTATATTTTTTTGTTCTAGGAAATTATCTACTGTCCCTGCTGTGACGGCTCCTGCGGTGACTATTCCATAGATTCACAGTTCTCACAGTAAAGAAGACTTGCCGCCTCTGCAGGTTGAGCCTTTTTTTGTCCAGAAGGAGGGAGCGCCCCCTTGTTTTTTGAGGGGGTTTTACATGGAACAGGATTTCAACATATTTTTTGTATGTGCCATCATATATTTATATAAGTTAATCATGTCCCTCCTTAGTCGTCTCTTTTCAAGACTAAATAGGTTCAATTATTTTAATCTTTCCTCATAACTTAGATTCTCCGCGCCCCTTATTAGCTTCGTTGCTCTTCTTTGTATTTTTTTCCTCCTTTCTATGAACTGGAGCCCAGAACTGAACTGCATATTCTAGATGAGGCCTCACTAATGATTTGTAAATATATAACCTATTTGTACATCCAGGAAGAAATCATAAAGAGGATTCAACGTATAACCAAGTAGAGACTTGGTGCACTGACCTATTATATGCAAGATATATCCTATAGATGAGGTTAATTAACACAGCATTGTTATGAAAAGATACAAAATATACTTTATTGGTAAACATATATTAGACAAAACAGATTTAAAAATGAAGCATGCAATGCAACATCGTGGTGTCTTACAGGGCAGGAAACATATGGGCATACAAACGCGCGTCGGGTTGGTGTCTCTACGGTACAGGGGCAACAATATGGGTAAGTAACCCTGTTTACACCATCAATTACATACGTCTGGCTTCTCTCTTTTCAATTAATTATCCTCTCTTTGAGGTTCTCCATATTGTATAAATGTTTACACTACATTCTTTTGAATTATCATTTCATACATTCTTCTTGAGCCAGTTCCAAATTCATGCACAGGCATATCTGCCCATTACCTTTGCTGCATGTATTTGATACCACTTCTTTGTAAGCCTACATTCATATATTTTTTGTATGCCCATATGTTTCCTGCCCTGTAAGACACCACGATGTTGCATTGCATGCTTCATTTTTAAATCTGTTTTGTCTAATATATGTTTACCAATAAAGTATATTTTGTATCTTTTCATAACAATGCTGTGTTAATTGACCTTATCTATAGGATATATGCTTTGTAAAGTGGTAATATTATATCCCTGTCCCACGAGTACATGCCTCTTTTAATACACGACAATATCCTGCTGGCCTTTGAAGCAGCTGATTGACATTATGCTGTTATTTAGTTAATGATTTACAAGTCCATCCAGATCCTTCTCAACAAGTGGCTCCCCCAGTGTAGCTCCCCCTAGGACATATGATGCATGTAGGTTGTTGGTACCCAGGTGCATAACTTTACATTTATCTACATTAAACTTAATTTGCCAAGTGGACGCCCAAACACTCAGTGCGTCCAAATCGGCTTGCAATTCACGAACATTTTCCATAGACTGAACTATATTACATAACTTGGTGTCATCTGCAAAAATAGAAACCGTGCTATTAATCCCATCCTCTATATCATTAATAAATAAGTTGAATAATAGAGGTCCCAGCGCTGAACCCTGGGGTACACCACTTATTACCGAGGACCATTCAGAGTAGGAATCATTGACCACAACTCTCTGGATACGGTCCTTGAGCCAATTCTCAATCCAATTACAAACAATGCTTTCTAAACAGATAGTCCTTAATTTACCCATTAGACGTCTATGAGGGACAGTGTCAAATGCCTTTGCAAAGTCCAAAAACACTAAATCCACAGCGGCCCCTCTGTCTAGGCTTCTACTCACCTCTTCATAAAAACAGATCAGGTTAGTTTGACAACTTCTGTCCTTAGTAAAACCGTGCTGGCTGTCACTTATAATGCTATTTATTGTCACATAATCCTGTATATAGTCCCTCAATAGCCGCTCAAACATTTTTCCCACGATGGATGTTAAGCTTACTGGTCTATAATTACCCGGGGAAGACCCAGAGCCCTTTTTGAAAAGAGTTGTAGTTGTAAAACCAAGAGCAAATAAAAAGCCACTTATGTAATAAAGTTTAATAGATATCAATGGACATGTTAATACTATGTTCGCAAGATTTGTAATATGTCCTTTCCATTGTCCTTGGACACAACCATTATGGCCACCACTTCAGCTCCAGTAGGAGTAGTCCCATGTTTTCTCCAGACTACTAAACATCACAGCTGCCTTCCAAGACGGGAATATCTGGGAGTAAGGGATGAACCACGGCATGACGATGCAGATTTGACCTTCAAAAGTTGGCTCAAAACCAGTGGTGTTATCATGGCGGCCATATTGGTTGTCATTCAGTTCTCCTATAAGCAGATACGGCTGAATAAAATTTTGACCAACTTGACAGAAGACGATGTCCCAAAGATCTCTATAAATTATTTTTTTTGCGTCACATGCAACATTTCAACTTTAAGTCTTATATCCTTCTTCTAGTTTTCAAATACTAGTAATTGCTTTTTTTAAGGCTCTCTTCACCTCATTGTTTCTTAAGCAGTATATAACCGGGTTCAGTAATGGAGGTAGCACGCTATTTATAACAGAAGACACTCGGGCGACCATAAAAGATTCTCCAGACTTCGGGCCATTGTAGCTGAAAATACCCGATATGTAGAAGACTGTGACAACAATAAGATGGGAGGAACATGTGGAGAAGACTTTCTGCCTTCCCTCTGAAGAGTGGATTTTCAGTATAGTGGAAATAATATGTATGTAGGAATTCATCACAATTATAAATGTGGATACTCCCATCACCACGGTGTCTACTCGTATGAATATCTGACTACTGTATATGTCACTACAAGCAGCTTCCAACATTGGAAGAATATCACAAAAGAAATTATTGATATGACGAGGTCCACAAAAGCTTAGCCTCAAAGTCATCACGGTGTGGAACATGGAGTTGATCAAACCAAGGAAGCAACATCCTGCCATAATGTAGGAGCAGAAACTCCTGTTCATGATGAGGATATATTGGAGGGGGTTACATATGGCTACGTATCGGTCAAACGCCATGGTGGCCAGAAGAAGACATTCAGTTCCTCCAACATAGATGAAGAAATAAAGCTGGGTAAAGCATCTGCTGATTGATATCCTCCTGTTCCCTGTTAGGGCATTAACAAGCATCGCCGGGAGGGTGACCGTAGAGTAACAGACGTCTAAAATGGACAAGCAACACAAGAAAAAGTACATTGGGGTCTGGAGATGGCTGGCCACCTGGATGATACTAAACACGGACAGGTTAGCAATAAGAACCATGATGTAAGCCAAAGCGATTAAAAATGAACAGGTCTTTGGTCCCTTGGGGAAGCCCAACAGAATAAAGTCATCCATAGGAGTCTCGTTTTCATGTCCCATCGGAAAGTCTGAAGAAACAAGATCATGGTGTTAAATTGTTGACCATTTAGGTCAAAATTCTAGATACATCTTGGTAGTTCATTCTTGACATTATAATATTATGGTGGTGGGCTGTTAATTAAGAGAACTTATGTCTGTGTCTAGGAAGAGGAACTCTACTAGGTGAAGCCACCATGTGTGAAACCCATTAACATCACCAACAGTCACCATTCATGAAGAACGGATAAACTAATGACCTAAAATAATCTTCGTCATATTGCTGAGATGCCCACCTTAAAGAAGAGGGATTTATCTTTCTATGACGTCCCGAAGCATCTTCATTGAGCTTAGAGTCTACCACCACTGGAAGTCTTTATAACAACATTTAACCTGCCAAGCACGTATGCAATATGTCATGACTTTAAACGCTTAGATCTTAGTATAATACTCATTAAATTAAAGTATCTTAGCTTTCAAATGATACCAGGATTACATTTCTAGGTCCCATATTTGGGACGCAGCACTTATTTGAAGTCAGGCAGCCGGTCGAAAAGATTTGGTTTGGGATAGGAGGGAAGGAAGGAGTTGCAAGTGAGAGCAAGTAGAAAGATCACAGCCTGTTACTGTCATCTCTCCCCCTATACAACCTCCATCCCAACCCAGGGTGGTGGGATACGGGTACTTTCCTTTCTGTGATCACCTCTTTTACCAATCAGACATGATTTGTGCGTCCGTCACATTTAGGGGGCATTTTTTTTCAACTATAGTCGAGAGAAGATGAGCAGTTACACGTCTAATCATCCCATGAGCCTGTCCAGGCCATGTGCCAACTTCGTGACTCAAATGTGGATATGGTTATGGGTTATTCTACTATGACAACCTGTTTAACCCTTTGAGGACAGACCAATTTTTTTATTTTTACGGCAGTCTTAACTTTTTTTTATTTTTTGTTTGATGTAGCTGTATAAGACTTTGTATTTTCTGCACTACCAGTTGTACTTTATTTATGTACCATTTTTTTGACACATGCATTAACGTTTAATTTATATTCGTTTTTATTTTAATAAAAATGCAGAAAAAAAGCGGCGAAAATAATGCGGCACATTTTTGTTTATTTATTTTTTACGTCATCCACCGTTTAACAAAATAACCAGATCGTATCACTTCTAATGGGCACAGGATCAAAATTTGCAAGATTTACTACTACCGCCTGACTTAGGGGTTATATGATTGAAAACCGAAAAATCTTTCAGTCACCTCTATGAATTCCCAGCTCTATCCCTCAGCTCTCTATAATATACTGTATATATATATATATATATATATATATATATATATATATATATATACACAGTGAAGGAAATAAGTATTTGATCCCTTGCTGATTTTGTAAGTTTGCCCACTGTCAAAGACATGAACAGTCTAGAATTTTTAGGCTAGGTTAATTTTACCAGTGAGAGATAGATTATATAAAATAAAAAACAGAAAATCACATTGTCAAAATTATATATATTTATTTGCATTGTGCACAGAGAAATAAGTATTTGATCCGTTTGGCAAACAAGACTTAATACTTGGTGGCAAAACCATGGTTGGCAAGCACAGCAGTCAGACATTTTTTGTAGTTGATGATGAGGTTTGTACACATGTTAGATGGAATTTTGGCCCACTCCTCTTTGCAGATCATCTGTAAATCATTAAGATTTCGAGGCTGTTGCTTGGCAACTCGGATCTTCAGCTCCCTCCATAAGTTTTCGATGGGATTAAGGTCTGGAGACTGGCTAGGCCACTCCATGACCTTAATGTGCTTCTTTTTGAGCCACTCCTTTGTTGCCTTGGCTGTATGTTTCGGGTCATTGTCGTGCTGGAAGACCCAGCCACGAGCCATTTTTAATGTCCTGGTGGAGGGAAGGAGGTTGTCACTCAGGATTTGACGGTACATGGCTCCATCCATTCTCCCATTGATGCGGTGAAGTAGTCCTGTGCCCTTAGCAGAGAAACACCCCCAAAACATAATGTTTCCACCTCCATGCTTGACAGTGGGGACGGTGTTCTTTGGGTCATAGGCAGCATTTCTCTTCCTCCAAACACGGCGAGTTGAGTTAATGCCAAAGAGCTAAATTTTAGTCTCATCTGACCACAGCACCTTCTCCCAATCACTCTCAGAATCATCCAGATGTTCATTTGCAAACTTCAGACGGGCCTGTACATGTGCATTCCTGAGCAGGGGGACCTTGCGGGCACTGCAGGATTTTTATCTATTACGGCGTAATGTGTTACCAATGGTTTTCTTGGTGACTGTGGTCCCAGCTGCCTTGAGATCATTAACAAGTTCCCCCAGTGTAGTTTTCGGCTGAGCTCTCACCTTCCTCAGGATCAAGGATACCCCACGAGGTGAGATTTTGCATGGAGTCCCAGATCGATGTCGATTGACAGTCATTTTGTATGTCTTCCATTTTCTTACTATTGCACCAACAGTTGTCTCCTTCTCACCCAGCGTCTTACTTATGGTTTTGTAGCCCATTCCAGCCTTGTGCAGGTCTATGATCTTGTCCCTGACATCCTTAGAAAGCTCTTTGGTCTTGCCCATGTTGTAGAGGTTAGAGTCAGACTGATTCATTGAGTCTGTGGACAGGAGTCTTTTATACAGGTGACCATGTAAGAGCTGTCTTTAATGCAGGCACCAAGTTGATTTGGAGCGTGTAGCTGGTCTGGAGGAGGCTGAACTCTTAATGGTTGGTAGGGGATCAAATACTTATTTCTCTGTGCACAATGCAAATACATATATATAATTTTGACTATGTGATTTTCTTTTTTTTTTTTTATATATAATCTATCTCTCACTGGTAAAATTAACCTAGCCTAAAAATTCTAGACTGTTCATGACTTTGACAGTGGACAAACTTACAAAATCAGCAAGGGATCAAATACTTATTTCCTTCACTGTATATATATATATACTGCCACCCAATTCTCATTTGCTTCTTTCTACAGAGGGCACCTGTCATATAGTAATGACATTTTCGTATGTGACAGACGTTATTCTTAGACCGATATGCTAAGGGCACATCGTATCCTAACACTTAAACCAGGATCCTATTGGTTGCAGAAAAAAAGTTACAATAAATTGCCCCCCCACTCCCTGATGGAACTATAGGCAACCACCTTTTCCATATACTCTTTGTCCTGGCCCCATATCTAAGGTGGTTCCGACCAGAACTTTACATTTACCAATAAATCTCCCTGACCTGCTAACAGTCCTCGGCCTGGCATGGATAGCAATGACCTGGACATATGGAGATCCTGAAGTGTAGTTTCCCCAGGCAAAGACACTAAATCCTGTGCTGTAAAATCAGACGAGGGCAGTTGACTTACCGGTTGTACTTGGCATTTGATGAATGCCTCCTTAAATTGCAATCGGTGACCCGGGTGATTATCATTGAATAATGTCTGGATCCGTCTGAAGCACAAGCACGAGGATAATGGCCTGATGAGAGTTGTACTGGGCGAGTCATATAAGAACAGTTAGGAGCAGCCTGGGGACAGGAGACTGAGGAGACCCAGAGGGACGTGCATGACCTATGAGAATTAGGAATTTATAGATGAATTGGATTTTTTATCTTGAAGGATTTCATGATTAGGAATCTATTTTTTTTTTTTATATTTCATTTAATAAGTCCAAACATTTGTAAACAGGCCCCTGTGTCCATATAACAACTCCTCCGGCCCTGTTTCTGGCCTTATAGCTTTATTATAGACATACTGAGTGAGTCCAACAAATAATCATCCCCATCAATGTACACATACGTACACACAGCTGTAAATATTAAAGCCAGTTTGGATGTGGACATTGATGTGGATGGTGAACTTGCTATTTTTGGTATCAGCAAAGATAATTCTCAAATGTTGAATTGCATACTCAGAAGATCTCAGGGACCATGTTTGATTGGCCTGTGTGGATACACATACAATGAGTTTATGGATATTTTGAGTTCATAAACCTCGAACTCAGGGGCTCTATAGAGTGGGGAACTGGTTGCCCCTGTTATTGAAGAAGGAGCCTCCATTGCATAGTAATGTAATTTTTGGTCTTATTTGTATCTATCTTAAAAGTTGGTGAGTCTTATAGTCTGTAATCTGGTAACAAATTGGTTGTATGTCCAGAAGGATTTAAAGGGGTTTTCCAGTTTAGTAAACCCATTGTCCTATATCCTTTTAGGGAACTCTGAGCTGGGTTCTCTGTTTAGCATTTAGTGGAGAGCGGTTACATAAAGTGTCTCTTGCTCTGGTGGAGCTGTCCTGTCCTGCATTACACATCCCATTGATATGAATGAACACTGTGTAATGCTTTTTTTCCCCTGTGGTGGTGCTGCAGGAAAATTGAACACTTACTGCCAGGTTTCTCCATAGATTACAGCTGATCTCTAGGCTTCCCAGCAGGGGGGACACTTTGTAAACAACTTATTGTCAAGCGACCCTTCTAACAAGTAGGGATTGTCTAAAGCAGGCAACCCGTTTAAGCCCCCTCCCCAAACACTACAAAATACCAATCACGATGTATTCATGATGTTGAGCCATAGAAATTTTTGCCCAAGGATGTGAGAGAGAACTCAAAAACTTTAAAAAGTGTTTCGTTTATTCATCTTAACGGAAAAACTTTTTTTTTATATTTTTTATATTTTTGTTATTGATTTTTTTGCAGGCTTTCCTCACATCACTGTTTCTCAAACAGTATATGATGGGATTCAGCAGTGGAGGAAGGACGCTATATACAATAGATGACGCTTGGACAATGTAAAAGGATTCTTCAGACTTTGGCCCATTGTAGTTAAAAATTCCAGTTATGTAGTAGATGGTGACAACATCAGGTGGGTGGGAGGAACATGTGGAAAAGACTTTCCGCCTTCCCTCCGAAAAGTGGATTTTCAATATAGGGGAAATGATGTGGATGTAGGAATTCACAGCTAGAAATGTTGAAGTCTCTAGTAGAACAGTGTCTATATGCAGTAACATTTGAATGATCTTTGTATCACTACAAGCAGCTTCTAGTATTGGAAGGACATCACCGAAAAAATTGTTGATGCGGCGTTCTTCACAAAACTTCAGTCTCAAGGTCAGCAAGGTATGAGACATGGAGCTCAACCACCCAATGAGGCAGCATCCCACCAGAACTGCTCATTCATAACGATGAGGTAATGGAGAGGATTACATATAGTCCCATATCAGTCATAGGTCACGACAGTTAGAAGAAGACTCTCTGTTCCTCCAAATAAACAAAGAAGAAGAGCTGTATATAACATCTATAAGAAGATATTCTTCTGCTCCCGGTTATAGCCGGGAGGGTTACTGTAGAGAAGCATACATCTAAGATGGATAGGCAACTCAAGAAAAAGTACCTTGGAGTATGAAGCTGGTTGACCACCGGGATGATACTGAACACAGAGAGATTCCCTAAAAGAACCATAATGTAGATCAGGGCAAGTAGCAATGAACAGGCAACTTGGCCCTTGGAAATTCCTAGTAGAATGAAGTCATGCGGAGAAGTCTTATTTTCAGAAGCCATCAAAAAATCTGAGGAAAAAACATGAAGACTACTTAACACCAAAGAAGGTGTATCATAATCTGTAACAGGGGCTCCACTAGCCATGTGGCAATTTTATTACTTGTGGCTTCAGGCAAAGGGGCCTTTGAACCCTCTCAGACACAAGAGCCTGGGTGTGAAGGTTACCTCTGCACCCCTATAACTTTAGAAACTTTAACAGAAACCTCAACACAATGCCGGATCATCATACAACAGATACCACCGGTGATCGACAGACACTAATGACTTATAATGAGGTCTGTTGGGTACTGTTGCAGGGTATTTTCACACAGGGCCGATACGCTGCGTAATAGCAAACATCGTATCCGCCCTGAGCACTGTAGGGGATTCCGGATGAAAAACCGCACCAAATTGTGCTGCAGTTTGTCGGCAGGAATGTTCACTGTGGAAAACTGCACTTAAAAAACAGAATAATTCATACTTACTCATAGCCATGGGGACGCATCCCTGTGCCATCCTGCAGCCCGGCCTCCTGGGATATAACGTTTTATCCCATGTGACCACTGCAGCCTGGGTTTTTTTGCGTTCTTTGCAGCGGAATAAAAACTTTTCCACTGCTAAAATTGCAACATCTGCTATTAGTTACAGATTTTACCTTCCCATTGAATTCAATGAGAAAAAAACAAAAGAGCAGCGATTATGCAAATACAATTGACATGCTGCGGATTAAATAAACGCATCGCAGGTCAATTTCTGAGTGTTTTTTCTGATTTTCATTTACGTGTGGATGACATTTATTCAAATCTCATCCACTCTGCTGCTACTGTATTATGCTGCGATCCGCAGTATTTACGCTACATGTGAACATACCCGAAGAGTAGCAAAGACTGCAGCACTATTCTTACCATCGAATCTGCTCCTCCGACTCAGGTATGTACAGCCTAAGACAATGTTCAGATCTCCTGTGTGGTGTAGTATAGAGGATAGGTCAGTTCTCCTGTGTGGTGTAGTATAGAGGATCTGTCAGCTCTCCTGTGTGGTGTAGTAAAGAGGATAGGTCAGTTCTCCTGTGTGGTGTAGTATAGAGGAGCTGTCAGTTCTCCTGTGAGGTGTAGTATAGAGGATCTGTCAGTTCTCCTGTGTGGTGTAGTAGAGAGGATCTGTCAGCTCTCCTGTGTGGTGTAGGATAGAGGATCTACAGTTCACCTATGTGAAGTAGTATAGAGTATCTATCAGCTCTCCTGTATGGTGTATTATAGAGAATCTGTCAGCTCTCCTGTGTGGTGTAGTATAGAGGATCTGTCAGTTCTCCTGTGTGGTGTAGTATAGAAGAGCTGTCAGCTGTCCTGTGTGGTGTAGTATAGAGGAGCTGTCAGTTCTCCTGTGTGGTGTAGTATAGAAGAGCTGTCAGCTCTCCTGTGTGGAGTAGTATAGAGGAGCTGTCAGTTCTCCTGTGTGGTGTATTATAAAGAATCTGTCAGCTCTCCTGTGTGGTGTAGTATAGAGGATCTGTCAGTTCTCCTGTGTGGTGTAGTATAGAGGAGCTGTCAGTTCTCCTGTGTGGTGTAGTATAGAGGATCTATCAGTTCTCCTGTGTGGTGTAGTATAGAAGAGCTGTCAGCTCTCCTGTGTGGAGTAGTATAGAGGATCTGTCAGCTCTCGTGTGTGGTGTAGTATAGAGGATCTGTCAGCTCTCGTGTGTGGTGTAGTATAGAGGAGCTGTCAGCTCTCCTGTGTGGTGTAGTATAGAGGATCTGTCAGTTCTCCTGTGTGGTGTAGTATAGAAGAGCTGTCAGCTCTCCTGTGTGGAGTAGTATAGAGGAGCTGTCAGTTCTCCTGTGTGGTGTATTATAAAGAATCTGTCAGCTCTCCTGTGTGGTGTAGTATAGAGGATCTGTCAGTTCTCCTGTGTGGTGTAGTATAGAGTATCTGTCAGCTCTCCTGTGTGGTGTATTATAGAGAATCTGTCAGCTCTCCTGTGTGGCGTAGTATAGAGGATCTGTCAGTTCTCCTGTGTGGTGTAGTATAGAGGATCTGTCAGCTCTCCTGTGTGGTGTAGTATGGAGGATCTGTCAGGTCTCCTGTGTGGTGTAGTATAGAGGATTTGTCAGCTCTCCTGTATGGTGTAGGATAGAAAATCTGTCAGTTCTCCTGTGTGGTGTAGTATAGAGGAGCTGTCAGTTCTCCTGAGTGGTGTAGTATAGAGAATCTGTCAGTTCTCGTGTGGTGTAGTATAGAGGATATTTCAGCTCTCCTGAGTGGTGTAGTATAGAGGATCTGTCAGCTCTCCTGTGTGGTGTAGTATAGAATATCTGTCAGCTCTCCTGTGTGGTGTAGTATAGAGGATCTGTCAGTTCTCCTGTGTGGTGTAGTATAGAAGAGCTGTCAGCTGTCCTGTGTGGTGTAGTATAGAGGAGCTGTCAGTTCTCCTGTGTGGTGTAGTATAGAAGAGCTGTCAGCTCTCCTGTGTGGAGTAGTATAGAGGAGCTGTCAGTTCTCCTGTGTGGTGTATTATAAAGAATCTGTCAGCTCTCCTGTGTGGTGTAGTATAGAGGATCTGTCAGTTCTCCTGTGTGGTGTAGTATAGAGGAGCTGTCAGTTCTCCTGTGTGGTGTAGTATAGAGGATCTATCAGTTCTCCTGTGTGGTGTAGTATAGAGGATCTGTCAGTTCTCCTGTGTGGTGTAGTATAGAAGAGCTGTCAGCTCTCCTGTGTGGAGTAGTATAGAGGAGCTGTCAGTTCTCCTGTGTGGTGTATTATAAAGAATCTGTCAGCTCTCCTGTGTGGTGTAGTATAGAGGATCTGTCAGTTCTCCTGTGTGGTGTAGTATAGAGGAGCTGTCAGTTCTCCTGTGTGGTGTAGTATAGAGGATCTATCAGTTCTCCTGTGTGGTGTAGTATAGAGTATCTGTCAGCTCTCCTGTGTAGTGTATTATAGAGAATTTGTCAGCTCTCCTGTGTGGTGTAGTATAGAGGATCTGTCAGTTCTCCTGTGTGGTGTAGTGTGAGGAGCTGTCAGTTCTCCTGTGTGGTGTAGTATAGAGGATCTATCAGTTCTCCTGTGTGGTGTAGTATAGAGTATCTGTCAGCTCTCCTGTGTGGTGTATTATAGAGAATCTGTCAGCTCTCCTGTGTGGCGTAGTATAAAGGATCTGTCAGTTCTCCTGTGTGGTGTAGTATAGAGGATCTGTCAGCTCTCCTGTGTGGTGTAGTATGGAGGATCTGTCAGGTCTCCTGTGTGGTGTAGTATAGAGGATCTGTCAGCTCTCCTGTGTGGTGTAGTATAGAGGATTTGTCAGCTCTCCTGTATGGTGTAGTATAGAAAATCTGTCAGTTCTCCTGTGTGGTGTAGTATAGAGGAGCTGTCAGTTCTCCTGTGTGGTGTAGTATAGAGAATCTGTCAGTTCTCCTGTGTGGTGTAGTATAGAGGAGCTGTCAGCTATCCTGTGTGGTGTACTATAGAGGATATGTTAGCTCTCCTGTGTGGTGTAGTATAGAGGACATGTCAGCTCTCCTGCGAGGTGTAGTATAGAGGATCTGTCAGTTCTCCTGTGTGGTGTAGTTTAGAGGATCTGTCGGCTCTCCTGTGTGGTGTAGCATAGAGGATCTGTCAGTTCTGTGTGGTGTAGTATAGAGGAGCTGTCAGCTCTCCTTTGTAGTGTAGTATAGAGGATCTGTCAGCTCTCCTCTGTGGCGCAGTATAGAGGATCTGTCAGCTTTCCTGTGTGGTGTAGTAGTAGTATAGAGAATGTGTCAGTTCTCATATGTGGTGTAGTATAGAGGATATGACAGTTCTCCTCTGTGGTGTAGTATATAGGATATGTCAGCTCTCCTGTGTGCTGTAGTATAGAGGATCTGTCAGCTCTCCTGTGTGTTGTAGAAAAGGGGATCTATCAGTTCTCTTGTGTGGTGTAGTATAGAGGATATTTCAGCTCTCCTGAGTGGTGTAGTATAGAGGATCTGTCAGCTCTCCTGTGTGGTGTAGTATAGAGGATCTGTCAGCTCTGCTGTGTGGTGTAGCATAGAGGAGCTGTCAGTTCTCCTGTGTGGTGTAGTATAAAGGATCTTTTAGCTCTCCTGTGTCGTGTAGTATAGGGGATCTGTCAGCTCTCCTGTGTGGTGTAGTATAGAGGAGCTGTTAGCTCTCCTGTGTGGTATATTATAGAGGAGCTGTCAGCTCTCCTGTGTGGTGTGGTGTAGTATAGAGGATCTGTCAGCTCTCCTGTGTGGTGTAGTATAGAGGCTGTCAGCTCTCCTGTGTTGTGTAGTATAGAGGAGCTGTAAGCTTTACTGTGTGGTGTAATATAGAGGAGCTGTCAGCACTCCTGTGCGGTGTGGTGTGGTGTAGTATAGAGGATCTGTCAGCTCTCCTGTGTGGTGTAGTATAGAGGCTGTCAGCTGTCCTGTGTTGTGTAGTATAGAGGAGCTGTAAGCTTTACTGTGTGGTGTAATATAGAGGAGCTGTCAGCACTCCTGTGCGGTGTGGTGTGGTGTAGTATAGAGGATATCAGCTCTCCTGTGTGGTGTATTATAGAGAATCTGTCAGCTCTCCTGTGTGGTGTAGTATAGAGGATCGGTCAGCTCTCCTGTGTGGTGTAGTATAGAGGATCTATCAGTTCTCCAGTGTGCTGTAGTATAGAGGATCTGTCAGCTCTCCTGTGTGGTGTAGTATGGAGGATCTGTCAGGTCTCCTGTGTGGTGCAGTATAGAGGATCTGTCAGCTCTCCTGTGTGGTGTGGTGTAGTATAGAGGATCTGTCAGTTCTCCTGTGTGGTGTAGTATAGAGGATCTGTCAGTTCTCCTGTGTGGTGTAGTATAGAGAATCTGTCAGTTCTCCTGTGTGGTGTGGTGTAGTATAGAGGAGCTGTCAGCTCTCCTGTGTGGTGTACTATAGAGGATATGTTCGCTTTCCTGTGTGGTGTAGTATAGAGGACATGTCAGCTCTCCTGCGAGGTGTAGTATAGAGGATCTGTCAGTTCTCCTGTGTGGTGTAGTTTAGAGGATCTGTCGGCTCTCCAGTGTGGTGTAGTATAGAGGATCTGTCAGTTCTTCTGTGTGGTGTAGTATAGAGGAGCTGTCAGCTCTCCTTTGTGGTGTAGTATAGGGGATCTGTCAGCTCTCCTGTGTGACGCAGTATAGAGGATCTGTCAGCTCTCATGTGTGGTGTAGTATAGATGATCTGTCAGCTCTCCTGTATGGTGTAGTAGTAGTATAGAGAATGTGAAAGCTCTCCTGTGTGGTGTAGTATAGAGGAGCTGTTAGCTCTTCTGTGTGGTGTGGTGTAGTATAGAGGATCTGTCAGCTCTCCTGTGTGGTGTAGTATAGAGGATCTGTCAGCTCACCTGTGTGGTTTGGTGTAGTATAGGGGATCTGTCAATTCTCCTGTTAGCTGTAGTCTAGAGAATGTGCCAGCTGTCCTGTGTGGTATAGTAAAGAGGATCTGTCAGCTCTCCTGTGTGGTGTAGTATAGAGGATCTGTCAGCTCTCCTGCGCGGTGTAGTATAGAGGATCTGTCAGCTCTCCTGTGTGGTGTAGTATAGAGGATATGTCATCTCTCCTGTGTGTTGTAGTATAGAGGATCTGTCAGCTCTCCTGTGTGGTATAGTATTTAGGATCTGTCAGCTCTCCTGTGTGGTGTAGTATAGAGGAGCTGTCAGCTCTCCTGTGTGGTGTAGTATAGAGGAGATGTCAGCTCTCCTGTGTGGTGTAGTATAGAGGAGGTGTCAGCTCTCCTGTGTGGTGTAGTATAGAGGAGGTGTCAGCTATCTTGTGTGGTGTAGTATAGAGGATCTGTCTGCTCTCTTGTGTGGTATATTATAGAGGAGCTGTCAGCTCTCCTGTGTGGTGTGGTGTAGTATAGAGGATGTGTCAGCTCTCCTGTGTGGTGCAGTATAGAGGCTGTCAGCTCTCCTGTGTTGTGTAGTATAGAGGAGCTGTCAGCTCTCCTGTGCGGTGTGGTGTAGTATAGAGGATCTGTAGGCTCTGTGTGGTGTAGTATAGAGGATGTCAGCTCTCCTGTGTGGTACAGTATAGAGGAGCTGTCAGCTCTCCTGTGTGGTGTAGTATAGAGGAGCTGTCCGCTCTCCTGTGTGGTGTAGTATAGAGGCTGTCAGCTCTCCTGTGTTGTGTAGTATAGAGGAGCTGTAAGCTTTACTGTGTGGTGAAATATAGAGGAGCTGTCCGCTCTCCTGTGTGATGTAGTATAGAGGATCTGTCAGCTTTCCTGTGTCGTGTATTATAGAGGAGCTGTCAGTTCTCCTGTGTGGTGTAGTATAGAGGATCTATCAGTTCTCCTGTGTGGTGTAGTATAGAGTATCTGTCAGCTCTCCTGTGTAGTGTATTATAGAGAATTTGTCAGCTCTCCTGTGTGGTGTAGTATAGAGGATCTGTCAGTTCTCCTGTGTGGTGTAGTGTGAGGAGCTGTCAGTTCTCCTGTGTGGTGTAGTATAGAGGATCTATCAGTTCTCCTGTGTGGTGTAGTATAGAGTATCTGTCAGCTCTCCTGTGTGGTGTATTATAGAGAATCTGTCAGCTCTCCTGTGTGGTGTAGTATAGAGGATCTGTCAGTTCTCCTGTGTGGTGTAGTATAGAGTATCTGTCAGCTCTCCTGTGTGGTGTAGTATGGAGGATCTGTCAGGTCTCCTGTGTGGTGTAGTATAGAGGATCTGTCAGCTCTCCTGTGTGGTGTAGTATAGAGGATTTGTCAGCTCTCCTGTATGGTGTAGGATAGAAAATCTGTCAGTTCTCCTGTGTGGTGTAGTATAGAGGAGCTGTCAGTTCTCCTGTGTGGTGTAGTATAGAGAATCTGTCAGTTCTCCTGTGTGGTGTAGTATAGAGGAGCTGTCAGCTATCCTGTGTGGTGTACTATAGAGGATATGTTAGCTCTCCTGTGTGGTGTAGTATAGAGGACATGTCAGCTCTCCTGCGAGGTGTAGTATAGAGGATCTGTCAGTTCTCCTGTGTGGTGTAGTTTAGAGGATCTGTCGGCTCTCCTGTGTGGTGTAGCATAGAGGATCTGTCAGTTCTGTGTGGTGTAGTATAGAGGAGCTGTCAGCTCTCCTTTGTAGTGTAGTATAGAGGATCTGTCAGCTCTCCTCTGTGGCGCAGTATAGAGGTTCTGTCAGCTTTCCTGTGTGGTGTAGTAGTAGTATAGAGAATGTGTCAGTTCTCATATGTGGTGTAGTATAGAGGATATGACAGTTCTCCTCTGTGGTGTAGTATATAGGATATGTCAGCTCTCCTGTGTGCTGTAGTATAGAGGAGCTGTCAGTTCTCATGTGTGTTGTAGAAAAGGGGATCTATCAGTTCTCTTGTGTGGTGTAGTATAGAGGATATTTCAGCTCTCCTGAGTGGTGTAGTATAGAGGATCTGTCAGCTCTCCTGTGTGGTGTAGTATAGAATATCTGTCTGTTCTCTTGTGTGGTGTAGCATAGAGGATCTGTCAGCTCTCCTTTGTGGTGTAGTATAGAGGATCTGTCATCTCTCCTGTGTGGTGTAGTATAGAGGATCTGTCAGCTCTGCTGTGTGGTGTAGTATAGAGGAGCTGTCAGTTCTCCTGTGTGGTGTAGTATAGAGGATCTATCAGTTCTCCTGTGTGGTGTTGTATAGAGTATCTGTCAGCTCTCCTGTGTAGTGTATTATAGAGAATTTGTCAGCTCTCCTGTGTGGTGTAGTATAGAGGATCTGTCAGTTCTCCTGTGTGGTGTAGTGTGAGGAGCTGTCAGTTCTCCTGTGTGGTGTAGTATAGAGGATCTATCAGTTCTCCTGTGAGGTGTATTATAGAGAATCTGTCAGCTCTCCTGTGTGGCGTAGTATAGAGGATCTGTCAGTTCTCCTGTGTGGTGTAGTATAGAGGATCTGTCAGCTCTCCTGTGTGGTGTAGTATGGAGGCTCTGTCAGGTCTCCCGTGTGGTGTAGTATAGAGGATCTGTCAGCTCTCCTGTGTGGTGTAGTATAGAGGATCTGTCAGCTCTCCTGTATGGTGTAGTATAGAAAATCTGTCAGTTCTCCTGTGTGGTGTAGTATAGAGGACATGTCAGCTCTCCTGCGAGGTGTAGTATAGAGGATCTGTCAGTTCTCCTGTGTGGTGTAGTTTAGAGGATCTGTCGGCTCTCCTGTGTGGTGTAGCATAGAGGATCTGTCAGTTCTGTGTGGCGCAGTATAGAGGATCTGTCAGCTTTCCTGTGTGGTGTAGTAGTAGTATAGAGAATGTGTCAGTTCTCATATGTGGTGTAGTATAGAGGATATGACAGTTCTCCTCTGTGGTGTAGTATATAGGATATGTCAGCTCTCCTGTGTGCTGTAGTATAGAGGAGCTGTCAGTTCTCATGTGTGTTGTAGAAAAGGGGATCTATCAGTTCTCTTGTGTGGTGTAGTATAGAGGATATTTCAGCTCTCCTGAGTGGTGTAGTATAGAGGATCTGTCAGCTCTCCTGTGTGGTGTAGTATAGAATATCTGTCTGTTCTCTTGTGTGGTGTAGCATAGAGGATCTGTCAGCTCTCCTTTGTGGTGTAGTATAGAGGATCTGTCATCTCTCCTGTGTGGTGTAGTATAGAGGATCTGTCAGCTCTGTTGTGTGGTGTAGTATAGAGGAGCTGTCAGTTCTCCTGTGTGGTGTAGTATAAAGGATCTTTTAGCTCTCCTGTGTCGTATAGTATAGGGGATCTGTCAGCTCTCCTGTGTGGTGTAGTATAGAGGAGCTGTTAGCTCTCCTGTGTGGTATATTATAGAGGAGCTGTCAGCTCTCCTGTGTGGTGTGGTGTAGTATAGAGGATCTGTCAGCTCTCCTGTGTGGTGTAGTATAGAGGCTGTCAGCTCTCCTGTGTTGTGTAGTATAGACGAGCTTTAAGCTTTACTGTGTGGTGTAATATAGAGGAGCTGTCAGCACTCCTGTGCGGTGTGGTGTGGTGTAGTATAGAGGATCTGTCAGCTCTGTGTGGTGTAGTATAGAGGATGTCAGCTCTCCTGTGTGGTATAGTATAGAGGACCTGTCAGCTCTCCTGTGTGGTGCAGTAAAGAGGAGCGGTCAGTTCTCCGGTGTGGTGTAGTATAGAGAAGCTGTCCGCTCTCCTGTGTGGTGTAGTATAAAGGATATGTCAGCTCTCCTGTGTGGTGTAGTATAGAGGATCTTTCAGCTCACCTGTGTGGTGTGGTGTAGTATAGGGGATCTGTCAATTCTCCTGTTAGCTGTAGTCTAGAGAATGTGCCAGCTGTCCTGTGGGGTATAGTATAGAGGTTCTGTCAGCTCTCCTGTGTGGTGTGGTATAGAGGATCTGTCAGCTCTCCTGTGCGGTGTAGTATAGAGGATCTGTCAGCTCTCCTGTGTGGTGTAGTATAGAGGAGCTGTCTGCTCTCCTGTGTGGTATAATATAGAGGAGCTGTCAGCTCTCCGGTGTTGTGTGTTGTAGTACAGAGGATCTGTCAGCTCTCCTGTGTGGTGTAGTATAGAGGATGTCAGCTCTACTGTGTGGTGTAGTATAGAGGAGCTGTCAGCACTACTGTGTGGTGTAGTATAGAGGAGCTGTCAGCTCTCCTGTGTGGTGTGGTGTAGTATAGAGAATCTGTCAGCTCTCCTGTGTGGTGTAGTATAGAGGATGTCAGCTTTCCTGTGTGGTATAGTATAGCGGAGCTGTCCGCTCTCCTGTGTGGTGTAGTATAAAGGATATGTCAGCTCCCCTGTGTGGTTTAGTATAGAGGATCTGTCAGCTGTGCTGTGTGGTGTAGTATAGAGGAGCTGTCCGCTCTCCTGTGTGGTGTAGTATAGAGGATCTGTAAGCTTTCCTGTGTCGTGTAGTATAGAGGAGCTGTCAGCTCTCCTGTGTCGTGTAGTATAGAGGATCAGTCAGCTCTCCTGTATGGTTTAGTATAGAGGATCTGTCAGCTCTCCTGTGTAGGGTAGTATAGAGGATCTGTCAGCTCTCCTCTGTGGTGTGGTGTAGTATAGAGGATCTGTCAGCTCTCCTGTGTGGTGTGGTGTAGTATAGAGGATATGTCAGCTCTCCTGTGTGGTGTAGTATAGAGGATCTGTCAGCTGTGCTGTGTAGTATAGAGGATCTGTCAGCTTTCCTGTGTTGTGTAATATAGAGGAGCTGTCAGCTCTCCTGTGTCATGTAGTATAGGGGATCAGTCAGCTCTCTTGTATGGTTTAGTATAGAGGATCTGTCAGATCTCCTGTGTAGAGTAGTATAGAAGAGCTGTCAGCTCTTTTGTGTGGTGTAGTATAGAGGATCTGTCAGCTCTCCTGTGTGGTGTGGTGTAATATATAGGATCTGTCAGCTCTCCTGTGTGGTGTGGTGTAGTATAGAGCATCTGTCAGCTCTCCTGTGTGGTGTAGTATAGAGGATATGTCAGCTCTCCTGTGTGATGTAGTATAGAGGATCTGTCAGCTCTCCTGTGTGGTGTGGTGTAGTATAGAGGATCTGTCAGCTCTCCTGTGTGGTGTGGTGTGGTGTGGTGTAGTATAGGGGATCTGTCAATTCTCCTGTTAGCTGTAGTCTAGAGAATGTGCCAGCTGTCCTGTGTGGTATAGTATAGAGGATCTGTCAGCTCTCCTGTGTGGTGTAGTATAGAGGATCTGTCAGCTCTCCTGTGCGGTGTAGTATAGAGGATCTGTCAGTTCTCCTGTGTGGTGTAGTATAGAGTATCTGTCAGCTCTCCTGTGAGGTGTATTATAGAGAATCTGTCAGCTCTCCTGTGTGGCGTAGTATAGAGGATCTGTCAGTTCTCCTGTGTGGTGTAGTATAGAGGATCTGTCAGCTCTCCTGTGTGGTGTAGTATGGAGGATCTGTCAGGTCTCCTGTGTGGTGTAGTATAGAGGATCTGTCAGCTCTCCTGTGAGGTGTAGTATAGAGGATCTGTCAGCTCTCCTGTATGGTGTAGTATAGAAAATCTGTTAGTTCTCCTGTGTGGTGTAGTATAGAGGAGCTGTCAGTTCTCCTGTGTGGTGTAGTATAGAGAATCTGTCAGTTCTCCTGTGTGGTGTAGTATAGAGGAGCTGTCAGCTCTCCTGTGTGGTGTACTATAGAGGATATGTTAGCTCTCCTGTGTGGTGTAGTATAGAGGACATGTCAGCTCTCCTGCGAGGTGTAGTATAGAGGATCTGTCAGTTCTCCTGTGTTGTGTAGTATAGAGGAGCTGTAAGCTTTACTGTGTGGTGTAATATAGAGGAGCTGTCAGCACTCCTGTGCGGTGTGGTGTAGTATAGAGGATCTGTCAGCTCTGTGTGGTGTAGTATAGAGGATGTCAGCTCTCCTGTGTGGTATAGTATAGAGGACCTGTCAGCTCTCCTGTGTGGTGCAGTAAAGAGGAGCGGTCAGTTCTCCGGTGTGGTGTAGTATAGAGAAGCTGTCCGCTCTCCTGTGTGGTGTAGTATAAAGGATATGTCAGCTCTCCTGTGTGGTGTAGTATAGAGGAGCTTTCAGCTCACCTGCGTGGTGTGGTGTAGTATAGGGGATCTGTCAATTCTCCTGTTAGCTGTAGTCTAGAGAATGTGCCAGCTGTCCTGTGGGGTATAGTATAGAGGATCTGTCAGCTCTCCTGTGTGGTGTGGTATAGAGGATCTGTCAGCTCTCCTGTGCGGTGTAGTATAGAGGATCTGTCAGCTCTCCTGTGTGGTGTAGTATAGAGGAGCTGTCTGCTCTCCTGTGTGGTATAATATAGAGGAGCTGTCAGCTCTCCGGTGTGGTGTGGTGTAGTATAGAGGATCTGTCAGCTCTCCTGTGTGGTGTAGTATAGAGGATGTCAGCTCTACTGTGTGGTGTAGTATAGAGGAGCTGTCAGCACTACTGTGTGGTGTAGTATAGAGGAGCTGTCAGCTCTCCTGTGTGGTGTGGTGTAGTATAGAGAATCTGTCAGCTCTCCTGTGTGGTGTAGTATAGAGGATGTCAGCTTTCCTGTGTGGTATAGTATAGCGGAGCTGTCAGTTCTCCTGTGTGGTGTAGTATAGAGGAGCTGTCCGCTCTCCTGTGTGGTGTAGTATAAAGGATATGTCAGCTCCCCTGTGTGGTTTAGTATAGAGGATCTGTCAGCTGTGCTGTGTGGTGTAGTATAGAGGAGCTGTCCGCTCTCCTGTGTGGTGTAGTATAGAGGATCTGTCAGCTTTCCTGTGTCGTATAGTATAGAGGAGCTGTCAGCTCTCCTGTGTCGTGTAGTATAGAGGATCAGTCATCTCTCCTGTATGGTTTAGTATAGAGGATCTGTCAGCTCTCCTCTGTGATGTGGTGTAGTATAGAGGATCTGTCAGCTCTCCTGTGTGGTGTGGTGTAGTATAGAGGATATGTCAGCTCTCCTGTGTGGTGTAGTATAGAGGATATGTCAGCTCTCCTGTGTGGTGTAGTATAGATGATCTGTCAGCTGTGCTGTGTAGTATAGAGGATCTGTCAGCTTTCCTGTGTTGTGTAATATAGAGGAGCTGTCAGCTCTCCTGTGTCATGTAGTATAGGGGATCAGTCAGCTCTCTTGTATGGTTTAGTATAGAGGATCTGTCAGATCTCCTGTGTAGGGTAGTATAGAAGAGCTGTCAGCTCTTCTGTGTGGTGTAGTATAGAGGATATGTCAGCTCTCCTGTGTGGTGTGGTGTAATATAGAGGATCTGTCAGCTCTCCTGTGTGGTGTGGTGTAGTATAGAGCATCTGTCAGCTCTCCTGTGTGGTGTAGTATAGAGGATATGTCAGCTCTCCTGTGTGATGTAGTATAGAGGATCTGTCAGCTCTCCTGTGTGGTGTGGTGTGGTGTGGTGTAGTATAGAGGATCTGTCAGCTCTCCTGTGTGGTGTGGTGTGGTGTAGTATAGGGGATCTGTCAATTCTCCTGTTAGCTGTAGTCTAGAGAATGTGCCAGCTGTCCTGTGTGGTATAGTATAGAGGATCTGTCAGCTCTCCTGTGTGGTGTAGTATAGAGGATCTGTCAGCTCTCCTGTGCGGTGTAGTATAGAGGATCTGTCAGCTCTCCTGTGTGGTGTAGTATAGAGGATATGTCATCTCTCCTGTGTGTTGTAGTATAGAGGATCTGTCAGCTCTCCAGTGTGTTGTAGTATAGAGGAGCTGTCTGCTCTCCTGTGTGGTATAATATAGAGGAGCTGTCAGCTCTCCGGTATGGTGTGGTGTAGTATAGAGAATCTGTCAGCTCTCCTGTGTGGTGTAGTATAGAGGATGTCAGCTCTCCTGTGTGGTATAGTATAGAGGAGCTGTCAGTTCTCCTGTGTGGTGTAGTATAGAGGAGCTGTCCGCTCTCCTGTGTGGTGTAGTATAAAGGATATATCAGCTCCCCTGTGTGGTGTAGTATAGAGGATCTGTCAGCTGTGCTGTGTGGTGTAGTATAGAGGAGCTGTCCGCTCTCCTGTGTGGTGTAGTATAGAGGATCTGTCAGCTTTCCTGTGTCGTGTAGTATAGAGGTTCAGTCAGCTCTCCTGTATGGTTTAGTTTAGAGGATCTGTCAGCTCTCCTGTGTAGGGTAGTATAGAGGATCTGTCAGCTCTCCTCTGTGGTGTGGTGTAGTATAGAGGATCTGTCAGCTCTCCTGTGTGGTGTGGTGTAGTATAGAGGATCTGTCAGCTCTCCTGTGTGGTGTAATATAGAGGATATGTCAGCTCTCCTGTGTGGTGTAGTATAGAGGATATGTCAGCTCTCCTGTGTGGTGTAGTATAGCGGATCTGTCAGCTGTGCTGTGTAGTATAGAGGAGCTGTCCGCTCTCCTGTGTGGTGTAGTATAGAGGAGCTGTCAGCTCTCCTGTGTCGTGTAGTATAGGGGATCAGTCAGCTCTCTTGTATGGTTTAGTATAGAAGATCTGTCAGATCTCCTGTGTAGGGTAGTATAGAAGAGCTGTCAGCTCTTCTGTGTGGTGTAGTATAGAGGATCTGTCAGCTCTCCTGTGGGGTGTGGTGTAATATAGAGGATCTGTCAGTTCTCCTGTGTGGTGTGGTGTAGTATAGAGGATCTGTCAGCTCTCCTGTGTGGTGTAGTATAGGGGATATGTCAGCTCTCCTGTGTGATGTAGTATAGAGGATCTGTCAGCTCTCCTGTGTGGTGTGGTGTGGTGTAGTATAGAGGATCTGTCAGCTCTCCTGTGTGGTGTAGTATAGAGGATCTGTCAGGTCTCCTGTGTGGTGTAGTATAGAGGATCTGTCAGCTCTCCTGTGTGGTGTAGTATAGAGCATCTGTCAGCTCTCCTGTGTGGTGTGGTATAGAGGATCTGTCAGCTCTCCTGTGTGGTGTAGTATAGCGGATCTGTCAGTTCTCCTGTGTAGTGTAGTATAGAGGAGCTGTCAGCTCTCCTGTGTGGTGTAGTATAGAGGATCTGTCAGCTCTCCTGTGTGGTGTAGTATAGAGGATCTGTCAGCTTTCCTGTGTCGTGTAGTATAGAGGTTCAGTCAGCTCTCCTGTATGGTTTAGTTTAGAGGATCTGTCAGCTCTCCTGTGTAGGGTAGTATAGAGGATCTGTCAGCTCTCCTCTGTGGTGTGGTGTAGTATAGAGGATCTGTCATTTCTCCTGTGTGGTGTGGTGTAGTATAGAGGATCTGTCAGCTCTCCTGTGTGGTGTAGTATAGAGGATATGTCAGCTCTCCTGTGTGGTGTAGTATAGAGGATATGTCAGCTCTCCTGTGTGGTGTAGTATAGCGGATCTGTCAGCTGTGCTGTGTAGTATAGAGGAGCTGTCCGCTCTCCTGTGTGGTGTAGTATAGAGGAGCTGTCAGCTCTCCTGTGTCGTGTAGTATAGGGGATCAGTCAGCTCTCTTGTATGGTTTAGTATAGAAGATCTGTCAGATCTCCTGTGTAGGGTAGTATAGAAGAGCTGTCAGCTCTTCTGTGTGGTGTAGTATAGAGGATCTGTCAGCTCTCCTGTGTGGTGTGGTGTAATATAGAGGATCTGTCAGTTCTCCTGTGTGGTGTGGTGTAGTATAGAGGATCTGTCAGCTCTCCTGTGTGGTGTAGTATAGGGGATATGTCAGCTCTCCTGTGTGATGTAGTATAGAGGATCTGTCAGCTCTCCTGTGTGGTGTGGTGTGGTGTAGTATAGAGGATCTGTCAGCTCTCCTGTGTGGTGTAGTATAGAGGATCTGTCAGGTCTCCTGTGTGGTGTAGTATAGAGGATCTGTCAGCTCTCCTGTGTGGTGTAGTATAGAGCATCTGTCAGCTCTCCTGTGTGGTGTGGTATAGAGGATCTGTCAGCTCTCCTGTGTGGTGTAGTATAGCGGATCTGTCAGTTCTCCTGTGTAGTGTAGTATAGAGGAGCTGTCAGCTCTCCTGTGTGGTGTAGTATAGAGGATCTGTCAGCTCTCCTGTGTGGTGTAGTATAGAGGATCTGTCAGCTCTGCTGTGATGTAGTATAGAGGACCTATAGTTTATAAGGTACTGCACATGGCGCCATCAAACGGAAGGTCGACCCTGTTCCTGCCACATAGTCATAGCGTTTTCTGGATAGTCTTTGCCATGCATAGCCCCCAGATTCCAGTCTTTGAGCTCCATTAGTATCAGAAAACCTCTCTAATCCAAACACAAATATAACACAAAGATGTAGTTTTCCATGCTGTTCCTCATAAGAGAAATCCGAGCTCTTCTAGCCTGAGTAGGCACCTCGCCTCATTAGAAGAAGTTTAAAGGCCGTGCCTACTAAGGCATCGTGGTCCAAAAGTTGGGTCGATGTAAGAAAATATTTGTGGACAATTTTTAAAAGAAAAAACTTCAATCATGTACTTATCTGTGTAGTCTGATTACCTCCTCGTATTAGAAGTCTATGGAAGGAAAAGCTCCTTAAGTGTTAAGACATTTTCTCATTTTTTTTGTTTTTGTGCTGCTGGATTAATTATAAGTGACAACCGGGAGCAGAATTTCCCAGCGGCCACTTTTTTTCTGAGTTAAATATTCGAGCCTCCATCAGCCTACATTAGATAGGGCAGGGTGTGTGTACGTGTGTGCTGCCGGTGGATTCCTATATGTATAGTGCACATCATGTGTTAGGTTATTATATGTAGAGAGGTGTCAGAGAATTTTATGTTTTTTTCTTTCTAGGCCTCAAAAAATCTGCCAGGTGAGGAGAAACGGCCATGTTATGTTCTATATGTTTTACCTGCAATTGCAATATTTTGACTCTGTAGAAAATCCCAGCGCGCACAGTGTCCCCTCCATGTCACAAGCTGCAGGGGGACAACTACAAACTTTACTGTGTGAACATACCAAATAGGGACTATATCTTAGTTTTGTTGGCTGATGATTTCATTATGTGTCGTGATCAGATATAGATATGAGATGATAGATAAAAAGATAGATATGAGAGAGATAGATAGATAGATAGATAGATAGATAGATAGATAGATAGATAGATAGATAGATAGATAGATAGATAGATAGATAGATATGAGAGAGATAGACCATTAGATAGATAGATGTTTATTATTTCATGAGCTCTCATTTCTTTTTTTTCTACTTTTTTTAGGTGTTAAAGTCACCGTACAGTGTCCCGCTATCTAAATTAAGGTAATAAACAGGTAACTTTTTTTTTTTTCATCTATTTTTTCTTGAAATGTTTAAGTTATTTAATGACAAGGCCGTACAGTAAAAGGCAGGAAGTAGGATGCAAATAATGAAATCACCTGGTAAAGTGCTGAGCAGCAGATTTAGGGTCACCGACATTAATAAAAGAGCTATAAACACCCCGACAACAGAAAAAACGGAACTAACTGCAGAGCGGTGCTGATACTGTGCTAAACCTCATGAGTTGTCTGAGGGGGCGGAGCATGACACAGGATTCTCTTCTTGGTGTCCTTTGAATCCGTGAGTCAAGCTCCGACCCCTCATGTCGCCAAGACCACCTCAACCGAATGGTTTGCTGTCTCCCTGGTGCCAGGGTTCGGCATGTGGTGGAACGGGTGGACAAATTGCTGGGAGGGGCTGGTGATGATCCAGCTGTCGTGGTCCATGTCGGTACCAACGACAGAATAAATGGTAGGTGGAGGAGCCTTAAGAATAATTTTAAAGAACTAGGCTACAAGCTGAAGGGAAGGACCTCCAAGGTTGTATTCTCAGGAATACTGCCTGTGCCATGCGCATCACAGGAAAGACAGCGGGAGCTTAGGGAGTTAAATGCATGGCTGAAGTCTTGGTGTAGAGGAGAAGGATTTGGGTTCCTAGAGCACTGGGCTGACTTTTCATTGGGGTACAAACTGTATTCTGCAGATGATTTGCACCTAAATGGAAGGGGGTCCGCTGTGCTGGGGGAGAGAATTCTAGCTGGGGTGGCGGAGTATTTAAACTAGGGCTGAGGAGGGAGGTCAATGTAGAAAAAAAAGGGGTAGCCAGGTTAGAGAGGGGTCAGACTATATTGGTGGGGGGAGAAACAGAATGTGGGGAGAGGACTAGACAAGATAAGGAGATCCTTTCGTTACAAAACATCAGTGTAAATAAAAAGGCCCGATTAATGTCAAATCACATTTCTGATAATAAAAGTGAAAAACTGACAGGCAAGTTAAAGTGTATGTTCACAAATGCCAGAAGTCTAGCAAGCAAAATGGGGGAGCTGGAGGCCTTGATACTGGAAGAAAATATAGATATAGTTGGTGTTGCTGAAACATGGCTGGACTCTTCACATGACTGGGCTGTAAATCTACAGGGTTTTACACTTTTTCGGAAAGACAGGACAAATAGGAAAGGCGGTGGTGTATGTCTGTATGTGAGAAGTGATATGAAGGCGAGTGTGAAAGAGACAATAGTGGGTGAATACTGTGAGGAGGTTGAAACCTTGTGGGTGGAACTAGAAAGGGAGGTAAACACTGAAAAAATTACTTTTGGTGTAATCTATAGACCCCCCAATATAACTGAGGAGATGGAAGTTCAGCTATATAAACAGATGGAGGGGGCTGCACAGGCGGGTACTGTAGTGATAATGGGAGATTTTAATTTCCGGGATATTAATTGGTGTCATGGTTCGGCTTCAACTGCAAAGGGGAGACATTTCCTCAACCTGTTGCAGGAAAATTTTATGGGCCAGTTTGTGGAAGACCCGACTAGAGGTGAAGCTCTGTTGGATCTGGTCATTTCTAATAATGCAGATCTTGTTTGGAATGTCAATGTTCGTGAAAACCTCGGTAACAGTGATCATAATATAGTTACATTTTACCTATACTGTAAAAAACAAACGCAGGCTGGGAGGGCAAAAACATTTAATTTTAAGAAAGCCAATTTCCCCAGGATGAGGGCTGCAATTCAGGGTATAGACTGGGAAGAACTAATGTCAAATAATGGAACAAATGATAAATGGGAGATTTTCAAATCTACTTTGAGTTATTATAGTGCAAAATTTATTCCTACAGGTAACAAGTATAAACGACTCAAATTAAACCCCACATGGCTTATACATTCTGTGAAAGGGGCAATACATGACAAAAAAAGGGCATTTAAAAAATACAAATCTGAGGGTACAGCTGTAGCCTTTGTAAAATATAAAGAGCTTAATAAAATCTGTAAAAATGTAATAAAATCAGCAAAAATACAAAATGAAAGGCAGGTGGCCAAGGATAGTAAAACAAATCCCAAAAAATTCTTCAAGCATATAAATGCAAAAAAGCCCAGGTCTGAACATGTAGGACCCCTAGATAGTGGTAATGGGGAGTTGATCACAGGGGATCAAGAGAAGGCAGAGTTACTAAATGGGTTCTTTAGCTCTGTATATACAACTGAAGAAAGAGCAGCTGATGTAGCCGGTGCCAGTGCTGTTAATATATCAGTTGATATACTGAATTGGATGAATGTAGTGATGGTCCAAGCTAAATTAAATAAAATAAATGTGCACAAGGCCCCGGGACCAGATGGGTTACACCCTAGAGTTCTTAAAGAGCTTAGTTCAGTTATTTCTGTCCCCCTTTTCATAATATTCAGAGAATCTCTAGTGACTGCCATAGTGCCAAGGGACTGGCGCAGGGCAAATGTGGTGCCTATTTTCAAAAAGGGCTCTAGGTCTTCACCGGGTAATTATAGACCAGTAAGCTTAACATCCATCGTGGGGAAAATGTTTGAGGGGCTATTGAGGGACTATATACAGGATTATGTGACAATAAATAGCATTATAAGTGACAGCCAGCACGGTTTTACTAAGGACAGAAGTTGTCAAAATAACCTAATCTGTTTTTATGAAGAGGTGAGCAGAAGTCTAGACAGAGGGGCCGCTGTGGATTTAGTGTTTTTGGACTTTGCAAAGGCATTTGACACTGTCCCCCATAGACGCCTAATGGGTAAATTAAGGACTATAGGTTTAGAAAATATAGTTTGTAATTGGATTGAGAATTGGCTCAAGGACCGTATCCAGAGAGTTGTGGTCAATGATTCCTACTCTGAATGGTCACCGGTTATAAGTGGTGTACCCCAGGGTTCAGTGCTGGGACCCCTATTATTCAACTTATTTATTAATGATATAGAGGATGGGATTAATAGCACTATTTCTATTTTTGCAGATGACACCAAGCTATGTAATATAGTTCAGACTATGGAAGATGTTCGTGAATTGCAGGCAGATTTAAACAAACTAAGTGTTTGGGCGTCCACTTGGCAGATGAAGTTTAATGTAGATAAATGTAAAGTTATGCATCTGGGTACCAACAACCTGCATGCATCATATGTCCTAGGGGGAGCTACACTGGCGGATTCACTTGTTGAGAAGGATCTGGGTGTACTTGTAAATCATAAACTCAATAACAGCATGCAGTGTCAATCAGCTGCTTCAAAGGCCAGCAGGATATTGTCGTGTATTAAAAGAGGCATGGACTCGCGGGACAGGGATGTAATATTACCACTTTACAAAGCATTAGTGAGGCCTCATCTAGAATATGCAGTCCAGTTCTGGGCTCCAGTTCATAGAAAGGATGCCCTGGAGTTGGAAAAAATACAAAGAAGAGCAACGAAGCTAATTAGGGGCATGGAGAATTTAAGTTATGAGGGAAGATTGAAAGAATTAAACCTATTTAGCCTTGAAAAAAGACGACTAAGGGGGGACATGATTAACTTATATAAATATATGAATGGCAAATACAAAAAATATGGTGAAATCCTGTTCCTTGTAAAACCCCCTCAAAAAACAAGGGGGCACTCCCTCCGTCTGGAGAAAAAAAGGTTCAAGCTGCAGAGGCGACAAGGCTTCTTTACAGTGAGAACGGTGAATTTATGGAATAGCCTACCGCAGGAGCTGGTCACAGCAGGGACAGTAGATGGCTTTAAAAAAGGGTTAGATAATTTCCTAGAACAAAAAAATATTAGCTCCTATGTGTAGAAATTTTTCCTTCCCTTTTCCCTTCCCTTGGTTGAACTTGATGGACATGTGTCTTTTTTCAGCCGTACTAACTATGTAACTATGTAACTATGTAACTATGCCCTGCACTATGCAGAACACAATGTATAATTTTACCATAAAGTCCCTTTAACGTAAGCATATGTTTAAAATACTGGAGGAAACCATGTTCAAACCTATGGTGCCAAGAACGGCAACGCTGTAGAGCTGACCAGTGAGGAACCCTGCCCCCCACACTTAACAAAAGATGAGCCCACATACAGAATCAGTTTTATAAAAATTGGGGTCCAGGGCAAAGAACCGCCCTCCTTTTGTGCCAAGAGAATTCTGCGATATATAGCCCACATAATACCCCCATAAAGTGCCCAAATGATGTGCTGTATCCAAATAATACTCCCTTAAAGAGCCTGCATAATACTGCCTGTTCGATTCTCAAACAATACCACCATACACCACTAAATAATACTGGGTGGTTTTAGTTTGCTCCTGTCCTGTCCTCAAAGGACCTTGTTGAAAAGCCTGTCCTGGGCAGTTTCCCAATTCTCCAATCCCCAAAACCATTCCTGGCAACATGGAAGGTGACTATCTGCAGTATACTAGGATCTTAAGTGGTACACTTCACATCATATATATTTCTATTTTAGATGCCATTGATTGAACTACAGGAGAACTTCACGTCACTGGAAAACTTTTTGCTTCTTAATTTTTCTGATGGTTGGTTCTTTGTCACCGCTTTATTTTTTGTTATCTATAGCACAATCCTGATTGGCAATTTCTGCATTTTCATCATCATTAGAGTTGATTCCCATCTCCACAACCCCATGTACTTTTTCCTGAGTAACCTCTCCTTGCTGGACATCCTCTACTCCTCGGCCACACTCCCATTGATGCTATTTAACTGCATAACAAGCAACAAAAAGATTTCCTTCCGAAAATGTATCTTCCAGTTGTATGTGTTTGTATCACTTGGAGGAGCCGAGTGTATACTGTTGGCCGTCATGGCGTACGACCGTTTTGTTGCCATATGCAACCCGTTACGTTATGCCGTGGTGATGAGTAACAGGCTTTGTGCCAGTCTTGCTGTGGCATCGTGGTTAAGTGGATTCCTAAATTCTGTTCTTCACACGGTCATGACCGCCAACCTCAAATTCTGTCGGTCAGAGCAGAGCATCAACCATTTCTACTGCGATGTTCCTCCAATCATACAAGCGGCTTGTAATCAAACCAAAACCAGTAAAATTTTGTTGTATGTAGTCAGCATTTTTCTAGGTTTTACCCCATTTCTCTACATTGTCATCTCCTACGTCCACATCATCTCCACCATCATGAAGATCAAGTCTTCTGAAGGTCGTTGGAAGGCATTTTCCACATGTTCATCCCATCTCATTGTGGTGACCATGTTCTATGGGACAGCTAACTTCAACTATGTAGGACCTTCAGGATACTCCTTGGAGGTGGAACACTTGGCTTCTCTCTTATATAGCATGTTGACTCCTCTCGTTAATCCAATTATTTACTGCTTGAGGAACAAAGAAGTGAAGGGAGCCTTTAAGAAACATTTCAGACGTACTTATTTTAAGATGTCTAGATAAAATGGTTTTGCTTTACTGTATTATGTCATATTTATGCCACTTCTCAACCCCCATGTAGAGGAAACCTCTCGGAAACCTAAATATGTTCCTTCAGTAATATTTGGCCAGTGATATATGTTTTCATAATATACTTATACTGGGTTATCATCTTACTTGACCATCTGGCTTAAGGTGTTTTGATCCCAGTTCAATGGTCACCTCAGACCGGATTTTTTTTATTGTTCTTTTCACTCGCGCAATGTTTTTAGGAAGGAAAAAACAATGTCTGATATTAGTTTCACGTAACAGATATTTGTGGATCCGGAGCATTGATGACATTATTATGTTTCAGGCTTCTTTCAAACATGCAGCAAGGTATCAAGTTGCTCAAATGACAGGTGTAGGAGAGTGAAGATGTGCCCCCATATGTAGGAATGTATGAGTTGAGCAGCCAATGAATTTCAATGGAATTGAAAAAGTTCCATTCTGTTTCAAAATTCAAAACCGGCATCTGTCTGTCTACTCCATCATTTCTGCAATTCCAAAAAGTTTAACTTTCTGCATTTTTGCATCTAGTTTCCGGCACATTGTTGTTTAAAGGAATACTAGAGGCAAAACCAATACATGGTATTATGCTGAGTGCAGGGCTTGAGGGGGTGGAGCATGACACATTCTTTCTTTAATGTTCTTTAAATCCTTGTCAAGCTCCACCCCCTAAGGCCATGCACAAGACATAACACAGTGTATTAGTTTTGCATATATTAGTCCTTTAAGAGTCCATTACAAACCCTACTAAATCTGGAAACAAACCTTCCAGAATCATTAAATAGTGAGATTTTTTTTGTAATTTAGAAAAAAAGAGATTGGAAATGGATTAACATAACAGGCTGCTGTCAAGAGCGTACATACAATAGAGGCACGGCATGTGGCTGCTATGGGCCCCCTGTATAGAGGGGGTGAAGCCAAGGATGGTCCCATGCCATTAGGTGGTAAGAACCGGTGCAGGACTCCCCTCTCCAGAGGAACTTATTGATAGCAAACAAGAGGAAGGGTCATGAAAAGGGTGTGGAGGGGGAAATAACCACCAGGTCTTTCTGTCCTGGTGGGCCGTGTTGGCCTTTGCTATAGGCCCACCCCTTTTCTATGTACACCACTGGTTTCTATAGATAAAGAGCGATATATAAATGCAGAGAAATGGATACAAAATGAATGGAACACTGGGAAAAAGTGATACATTGTGTCATGCCTGAGGGGGATGTTTACATTCAAAGGTTGATAATCTGACCTAATAATGGGCTGCTTATAGAGGGTCAGAGCTTGTTACAGTGTATCAGAGGTTTCTCTTTTAAGTAGCTTTGCAGCTGTATGAGCAGGATATGATTTTAGCCTCTAGATGTTAACACAACCGCTTCCACTCACTGACAGCAAGCAGAGATCTATTAAACACAACGGATATTAGGAACTTACAAAACCTATCTTTATAAATAAAACAGGTAAAAATTCCTCCAAAAAAATATATATTTTAAACCTTGTATGAACCGTACTATATGATGTCCTATGTTGTGTTTGAAGGCCGATAAGGTAAATTCACGGAGCTGCTGATTATCTCGGGCCGTGGAGGTTCATTAAGGAGATTAATTTATTTTGGTAACGAGTTTACAACCATTTACCGGGGATCTGACTCTGGTGACGTAATTACGAAGCTACTGGGATTCATTACCGGGCCCCAAAGAGAACAAGACGTGTGGAGGCCTAATGACTGGTACATGCGGACTCATTAAGAGAAGGAATAAATGGATACATATTAACCCTTACAGTGATATTCTATCTCCATAACATCTAATACTGAAATACTTTTTCACTTTCCCATCTCGGTGGCAGATATACCATACCTGTAACCTGTGCAGCCGCACTTGCCCCAGCAGGCAATAGGTCTCATGAGTACTATAAAAAGTAAAATAGGGCTCTATACGGTCCTTTAAAATACATGGAAGGTACTAGGCTAATAACTCCCATCCATGGCTCCTTATTACAAGTAGATAGGCAAACCGGTGAGGGATTTTCTAGAGAGCCATGACGGACATGCTCCTAGCCCCCCACTCTTATCAAAAGATGGCAAGGTTGTCACCTGTCCCCACTGTTGCTCTGGAGCCTCTGGCATGTCATTTAGAACAGACTTCTTTATTTCAAGGCATACAAGTAGGGACTCACATGGTGCGCACTGATGACATCTTATTATTCATGTTGGACCCTGCTAAACAGTTATAGATTGTGTTTAAGCAGATCAGTGAATTTGGAAAAATCTCAGGATTCAGAATTAATCCCGAAAAATGTGAACTTTACTTCCCCTTACTCACTCAGATCAACTTGCTGTTGAGTCAGTTGGTCTGAAAATAGCTCAATCTCACATAACCTACTAAGGCTGTGTTCACACGCTTAACAAAATACGGCTGAAAATACGGAACTGTTTTCAAGGGAAAACAGCTCCTAATTTTCAGCTGTTTTTTAAGCAACTAGCGTTTTTTTACGCCTGTTTTTGAAGCTGTTTTTCTATTGAGTCAATGAAAAGCGGCTCCAAAAACAGCTCAAGAAGTGACATGCACTTCTTTTTACGGGGCGTCATTTTACGCGCCGTTATTTGAAAATGAGGCGTAAAATAACGCCCCGTCGAAACAGAACGCCGTATTTCCCATTGAAAACAATGGACAAATATTTGTAGGCATTCTGCTTCCGATCTTTCTCCCTCTGTCACCCATCGGCGGCTCGCAAATGCAATCACAGGCCTCCGATGTGGTGTCATGACAGCCGGGAGCCTGATAAAAGCCCCCAGGTCTGCCCTGGGCATATGCCTATTAGGACGTGTCAGAGGCACGTCCTAATAGATTGCCTGTCAGATTTACACTGAGTATACTGAAGCATTATGGCAGCGATCTAAAGATCACATAGTAAAGTCCCCTGGTGGGACTAAAAAAAAATAAGTAATAAATGTGAAATAAATATGATTAATAAAAATTACAGTAAAAAGTGGTTTTATTTTATTAAAAGTGTATAAAATAAATAAAAGTACACATATATGGTATCGCCGCGACCGTAATGACCGAAACAATAAAGTTGATATGTAATTTAAACCGCAAGATGAACACCGTAAAAAAAAAAAAAACGCCCAAAAAAAATGGTGAAATTGCTATTTTTTTCCATTGCCCAAAAGAAGTAAGAATAAAAGTTAATTCATAAGCCCCATTTACCCCAAAACAGTACCAATCAAAGCTACGTCTTGTCCCGCAAAAACCAAGCCCTCATATCACTACATTGACGGAAAAATTAAAAAATTACGGCTCTTGGAAAGCGACAACGCAAAAACAAATCATTTTAGTTCAAAAGTGTTTTTATTGCGCAAAAGTCGTAAAACATAAAAAACCTCTACATATGTGGTATCGCCGTAATCGTACCGACCCATAGAATAAAGGTAACGTGTTATTTATGCCGCGCAATGAACGGCGTCAATTTAAAATGCATAGAACAAAGGTGGAATTTCAGGGGGTTTTTCTCCCACCCCCCAAAACAAAGTTAATAAAAGTTAATCAAAAATTATATGCACCCTAAAATGGTGCCATTAAAAAGTACAACTAATCCCACAAAAAACAAGTCCTCATACAGCTATGTCGACGGAAAAATAAAAAAGTTATAGCTCTTTAAATGAGACTATAGAAAAACGAAAAAATAAATAAAAAAATAGCCTGGTCATTCGGGCCTAAAATAAGCTGGTCGCTAAGGGGTTAAATAATTGGCTTACATCTCAATTGCCCCCAGAGGATGACGTATCGGCCCAATTGAAATAGTTTTTTTACACCGATAAACTTGAAACTGAACGACAGAGAACCTAAGACAACGCAATTTTTTGCCAAATGGAAACGGTTAAATCCGCTCATCTTACTCCAACTGAGATTAGGGAATTTATGTCAAAGCTTCGATTCTCCAAATGGATCAAACCGAAAATCTGGAAGGTTCATTGGGAGTCCTACAACAATCGAATTAGTAATCTTGAGCATCTTACTGCCGGATGTGTTACGCTGAGTTTACTTGTATAGTACCGGAGATGTGATTGCATATTCATTTTCTACGCTACTTGTAATATTACTATACGAAATGTATAGACCACTGGATTTCTGACCATGTGTTTCTTTCCTCCTGTATTTTTTATGCTTATATGATTTTTGTGCATATTTGGAATTTATACTAGTTCTTTGTATGGATGTTCGAACTTTCAAAAAAAATTAAAAATACCAAAAGATAGGGGCCCATATGGTGTTCTGCAGAAATATATCTGTTGCCTGTGATGTCTACACCATTAATCTATCTACTGTATCATCTCTACTGTGTTTGACCTAAAATGTGTTTCCTTAGAAATTAATTTCCCATAATAATCGTCATAAATCTGTGGCAGGACTCCCATCATTTACACGTGATCCCTACACTTAAAGGGGTTGTCCATGCACGGATAACTGATGACCTATCCACAGGATAGGTCATCGGTATATGATTGGAGGGGGTCCGACACTCGGACGTCACACCGATCCGCTTCTCCGGCTGCCGGATGTTATAGACAATATGCAGGATTTGGAGCCGGAAACAGGTGGCTCCGACTACTACATAGCGGCCGTGCTGCGGAACTGATCCGATTCACTTGAATACTGCAGCTCGGCCGCTATTCCTTGACGGAGCAATCTGCTTCCGGCATGGTAAATCCGGTGCCCGGAGGCAGCTGATCGGTGCGGGGTCCGGGTGTCAGACCCCCACCAATCATATACTGATGACTTTACTGTGGATAGGTCATCAGTCGTCTGTGTGCGCGGACAGCCCCTTTAAGTTTATATTCTATATATCTATCGTTTTCTTATCAATTGTCTTGTTGATTCCTCTTTCTTCTACATCACCTTAGGTGAGATGATAAAGCAAAATAAGACCTCAGACTCAGGTTTTTATGCTAATGGGTTTTTTCTATCTTCAGAACCAGAGGATCCTACGGTTTCCGGTCTTTTCATTGCTCTACCTTCTTACCGTACTTGGTAACACTATAACAATGCTTATAATCTGCCTGGATCTGCATCTTCACACACCCATGAACCTCTTCATTGGTCATCTCTCGTTCTTAGATATCTGCAACACACGTGTCACCATCCCCAAAATGCTTGTCAACATCATAAAGACCGATCCATCACCTATGCCGGTTGTGTCACCCAACTGTTCATCTTCAAAACCCTAGCAAGTACTCAGCGTGGCCTCCTAGTCATTATGGTATACAATCGATACTTGGCCTTCTGTAACCCTCTACATTACATGGAAATTATGAGCAATTGGGTATGCGTGCCTGGGCATTTGCCCCATGGTTGGTCGGTTTCCTCCAGTTGTCCGTCCACACCAATTTTACATTCCAACCGTCCTTCTGCCAACTTAGACTCATCAATGGCTTCTTTCGTGAAGTTCCCTCTTTGTTAAAGCTGTCGTGTTCAGTTACTTATCTTAACAAGATTGTACCGTTTTGCGCTGGAGGACTCCTCAGCTTGAGTCCATTTCGGCCATTCTTTAGTTCCCATCTTCGGAAGGCAGAAGGCATTTTCAACCTGTGGATCTCACTTTCCAGTGGTCAGCCTCTGCTATGGGGCAGCCATGTTTGTCTACTTTCGTCCCACTTACAGCTATTCGTTGCCTGTGGACAGACTGGCGTCGGTCCTCTATACAATATTGACCCCATTAATCAATCCTATAATTTACAGCTCAAAAAAAGACGGTCAGGAAGGCAATGAGAAAAATATTTACAAGCAAAGAAAGAAATTTGGACACAAAAATTACAGAGTACAGGAAAAGCAGATACACAAAATGGAGAAAAGTATCAGGACCCACCTCTTAATCATTGAATTCCGGCGTTTCATTCAGTCTCTGCCACAGGCGTATACAATCCCACACCTCGCCATGAAGTCGCCTTTACAGACATTTGTGAAAGAACTGGTCAGAGACACGCAACCCGTCAGTCCCGCTGACCTGCGCTAGATACAGCTGCTCTATATACAGGATACAAAGCAGCTGTATCTAAAAAAGTAAAATACATTTTTGAATAACAAGTATTTAGAAAGTTTCACCAAACACACTGATATTTATTTTTAAATAAAAATGTCTAATTATATATATATATGATTTCAAAAGGTGTAATAAAACTTAAAATATAAAAATATTGTCTGAAAATGTACAATGCTATTATTTTAGCTATTAAATTGCTATTGTATCTTTTACATATTTTTTTGCATTTTCATTCTTTTTTTATTTCATTCTTCTACTTTTTTTCTTTTGGCCCAAGCATAGTGCCAGTTTGGATGTGGGTCCGTGTGCTGTCCGTGGTTTTCACGCACCCATAGACTTCAATGGGCGACTAGGTGCGCGAAAACGCACCAATATAGGACGTGCCGGGAGTTTCATGCAACGGACGCTCGCTGTGTGAAAACTCGGATGTCTGAATATATGAATCTCATTCTATTCACATTTACGTATTCAGGTATAGTGGCTATTTCTTATTTGCCTCTGACGCACTTCTCATCTCTTTCTAACATTTTTATCCACTTACCGCAAAAATCCCCACGTAAGAAAGAAAGAATGGACATTAGAATTCTGTTCTCTTATGTATGAATGTAGAGGACACCTGGTCCATTTTTGGCACCTCTATAATCATGTAAACAGGCCAATTATTTCTTTATCTAGGTAGCAGTCTTATTTGTCCTATAAAAAAAAAATCTCTACGGGAAGCAATCATATATATTACACCCAGAAAATCTAATTTAGAATACAATATTCTTATTGACAAATCACAAGATGCAATGTACATAAATAGGGCTGCGCTGCAATACCAGACCCACCCTATGGACAGGAGTGGCGCTGTTTAAAAAAAAAAAGCAAGAAAAAAAATAGAAGTTACCTCCTATCAGAAGGAAAACAAAAAGGTGCAAAGTAAAGAAAATTACATTAAAAAAAAACAATATTTTCAACATTTCCATGACCCTGTTATTTTTTCAAATAGAAGTCCAAAATGTTGTAATAAAAAATAAAAATATCCTTCACATATTTCTTTCTTTCTCCATTCTCCTGTGTTTAGAGAAGGAGGCAGGGCAGGATTGGTGGGCAGCAGAATTCTTCCTTTCGTTTCTACCTGTAATGGAGACCAAGCAAGTCTTGCGCCAACCCCGTTGCAAAATGATAGTAGAAATATGGACATAGGAACCAGGTGACAGGATTCCGGTGTCTCTGCTACGTGTTTATAAGGTTTGAGACTAAGACCCCCCCCGTGGTTCGCCACAATTCTCATCCTGTTTTTGGAATCCATTCTTGCCTTTCTCCCCCCCCCCCCCCCCCAAAAAAAAAATATATATAAAAAAATTATAAAATAAAATCCTAAATAAATTAGTAAAGTGTAAAAACATTTCATTATGTCACAATGTACATGACCTAATAGTGTAACCTGGATTTTGTACAAAAAAAACTCTATACAGAAAATATTTCAGTATAGTAAAAAATACCTGCTATTTCTCACTAAATAGTATGTAATTAAATCACGTCAAAGATGGACTCCCCCAGGACAAAGTAACAAACAGGATATTTTCGGGAGAGATAATCCTCTGATCTAGAGGGAATCTCGTCTTTGGGGGGAAAAAAAAACAGTTTTAAAAGGTTTACAATAAAAATCTGGTTGAAATAATGTCATTCTTTTGTTGCATTCCCTTCAATATATGCAAACAAACACTCACTTCATATAACCCAACTACAAATGGTCAGACATTCTCCTTAAAGGGTAATGGGCACTGTGTAATGCTTCATTTCTACTGTAGTGGCACTGTGGTGGAATTGAACCCCTACCGCCCAACAGATTACAGCTGATCTCTTGGGGCCCAGCCGCAGGACAATCTGTGATCAGTTTATCATCCCGGGACCCTTCTAACAAAAGAGCATCAAAGTGCCCAGATGCTGAGGCAGCATAGTGTGCCCCACGCCATCACCCCCTATGTGCGACGGTTGGTATGAACGCAGTTGTATGTCATTCCTCTTTTCTTCTATGGGGTTCGCTGGTTGTTGGAACTACTCCTAATCCCTCTCTACCAATGAATCTTGGCTAAATAGAGTTCCCCGTACCTCTGTGGGATCTATAATGGTGTCCATATTGTTTGACAGATCTGTTTTAGTACATATAAGAAACGGCTGAATAGAATTAGAACAGTGGTCTCAAACCGGTGGCTCTCCAGATGTGGTAAAACTACAACTCCCAACATGCCGCCTGTCAGGGCATCCCGGAAGTTGTAACTTCACTACAGCTGTAAAGCCACACGGTGGAGATCCCCAAATTATAACGCATGTACAGGTGATTTATTTCCGTTTAGGTGGAAATACTCTTCAAAAACTTTTTCAAAAATTTTTTTTTTTATTGTAGGATAATAAAACCTATTTCTTGTATCTGTAAAACTTGTAGAACTCATTGTCAGGTGATAATCAGTAGGCAGATATGAAAAAGGAAAGTGTAACCTCCGCCACCTACTTTATGCTCCAAGGACTTTCGGACGTTCCTCAGATGCAGGAGTTTCTTATTTGTATCATTTTTCTCTACTTATTATCGAACTACTTGGAAATTCAGCCACAGTAACCACCATCCACCTCGACAGTGGACATTCCAGTGCACCCATGTTCATGTTCCCGAGTCACCTCTCCTTCCTGGACGTGCGCCACACCACAGTGACTCTTCCCAAGATGCTCCTGACTCTTCTTTTGGGCGATCAACCCATCTCCTACATTGGATGTTTCACGCAGCTTTTCTTCTCCATTTCCTTTGGCCAATCGGAGAGTTTCTTGTTAGCGGTCAGGGCGTACGACAGATACATTGCCATCTGCTGTCCTCTTCACTAAATGGACATAGAGACAAAACGCGTCTGTGCTTACCTACGTTCTCCTGGTTTTCAGGATTTCTAGACTCAGCCCTCCACACTGGTTTGGCTACCAGATTGACTTTCTGTTCATCAAACCAAATTGGCCGTTTCTTCTGTGACTTCACACCGTTAATCAAAATATCTTGTGTGAGCAATTTGTTGAACGAGATTGTGATCTATGTGACTGGGGTCTTCATGGTTCTTACACCTTTCCTTAGCATCCTGGTCTCGTATGTAAACATTATTCGTGCAATTCTTAGGATACCATCAGTAAAAGGTCAACATAAAACCTTCTCCACCTGCAGTTCACACCTCACTGTGGTGTCCTCTTGATGTACATGAGACCGGTTTCCTACTCCCAGGATTATGACCAAATATTTGCTCTTTTATATACTTTTATTACCCCCATTACTAAACCCATTCATATATGGCTTAAGAAGCAGAAAGGTAAAACAGGTATTCAAGAAAACCTTCAAAAAGAAGAATTGC
Source organism: Rhinoderma darwinii (assembly GCF_050947455.1). Lineage (NCBI taxonomy): Eukaryota > Metazoa > Chordata > Amphibia > Anura > Rhinodermatidae > Rhinoderma > Rhinoderma darwinii. The sequence goes on along the minus strand of NC_134696.1, from coordinate 16,001,203 downwards.
TGTAATTGATGGAGATATTAGGACATAGGGGTATGGCTCTTCACAATGGCTTTAGGAGTCCTTAAAAGGGTTGTCCCCTATCCATATGCCCTTTTATTGTACACGGATGTCATAGGAACCTAACTCTATTAGGAAGACTGGAAAGCTGCTCCAAGAGTAGGTTCCCTTCTGGAGGACACAGTGCAACCATATATTACATGGTCGCCCATGCATTTGAATGGATGCCATGTAATACCACATTTCTCCTGCAGCGGTCACTGCAGGAAGCCATGCATAACATTTGATCACCAGGATTTTTAACTACCGGACACGTGGCGATCAACTGATTCTCATTTAGGGAAAGTTTTGTCCAAATGGGAAACGGACAGATCCATTTTTGGTTTGTTGTGTAATGGTTCCCATTGAGTTTTATTAGGTCATAATTGTAGATTATTGTTTTTAGGGACAGTGACAATTTGATGGAACAGAACCATGATGCCAGTGTGAACAGAGCCCTAGAATCCAATCTCATGTAAACTGCATTACAATTTATTTTGAGCTCGTGATAGGATGTAAAGAACCGGCAAAGTGACGATCACAGTCCCAAAATGCATTATGATAAGAAAACATTATAAAAGAAAAAAAAAACAACACACCACCTCTGTGCTCATCACCTTTGGCTTCTTCTGTTGGATCCACGCGGCATTGGTGCTTCTAGATGTCCTGTTCCCTAGTTGGGTTGTTTTCTGTTCAGTCAGGGGACAGTTTGTGTTTCTCCAGAAGGTTGCCTTCTTCTTAGGTTTTCGGCTTCTCAACTATTTCTCTGGGCGTCTACATCCATCTGGTTTGTGGTCTCTTCTTGTTTTTCTTTTCAACCTTTCTGAACTTAATTGACTTTCACATGAGCCTGGACTTCCCAGAATATGTACCTTTTGGATGTTCTGGAAGAACACTGTTTTTGTGAAACAAAACACTAACAGAACTACCATTACTTCTATTCCCCGTAGTATCTGAAACTTAAAAACAGAAAAAAAAAATCTAGAACTGACAAAAATCTACTAAAGTCCTTGAACCTGGCCCCTCCCCGGCCCTCGTAAAACTGAAAAGGGTATTCCTGTATCGGACAACTTTAGTAGTCCACAAAATGTTTAGCAAAGATCTGATTATTGGGGTTTTCCAGGACTATATTAGGATAAACTATTATCAGATTGGTGGGGGTCAGACTTTGGGCACCCCCGTTGATCAACCGACTGAAAGGGCCACGGAAGTGTCGCTTCCAATTATTTACCAGGAACGGTCACCACTGTCTTCTAAGGTCATGGCCATCAATATTACAGTCCCAGAAAATCCCCTTTAATATGGCTGCTACACTACTGCCAAGGCCATTTGCTTCTTTTTAAGTGGGGGGTGGGTGGCAGGCATACCTCTCTCAATTTTTTTGTTTATGGAATTTTAAGTGGAGAATTTTTTACATTTATAGATACTGTATTGTAATTGCTATGTGATCACAGCTAGATCTTCGTAGACCAGTTGTGAGGCAAGAATGTTAATTCAGGAGGTCCTGGACACAATATTGTGCACCAACCGGGAGCGCATAAGTCAAACAACGCACGGCTTTCGACAAAGACGGGATATGATGTTGCTATGAACAGACACTTGAGGGAAGACCCGAGTAGCCGGATAGTCTCGACCTGTAGGGGTGATCCGAAGCCTTGGAAAAAGTCCATTAAAATTACAGAAAACACGTCTAAATCTTGAAACCCCTTTCCAAATCTATTTTTGTACATGTATCGGGAAGACGTTAGAAGTTCATTGTGAATCTGGTCTTCAGTGGATTTACTCCACCCAGCCGTCCAACACCATGAATCTAGACCAGTGGTCTCCAACCTGCGGCACTCCAGCTGTTTTAAAAAAAAAAAAAAACTACAACTCCCACTATGCTCTGACGGCCGCAGTACAAGAATAAACCTAGAACTCCATTTAACTTGAGAATTTATGCATTTTAAATGATTTCCAACGGAAAAGTAGAAGACGATGAATAACTCAATGAAGTCGTAAGACAGCCGGGCCGTGGTTAATGTGTTTATTCTTTGATATTTTTTTTTAACCTTTACAAAGACATTTTACATGCAAATAGTAAGCGGCAGTGTTATGGTTTTAGTGTTCTGGTGATAGTGCAGAGATTACAGACACGTCCTCTCCTACCGAAAACCTTCATGAAACTCAAAGAGGCGCTCAAGGCACGTTCTCCGCACCAAACAACTGGTGTAGACACAGCAATTTACGAAATATTTTCAATACTTGCAATAAATCATGAAAAACTTTTTCATTTTTCTATAACACTTTATACTTGGAAACTGTACCATGAAGAAAGCGGCAATGAAGCACAGCACCGATGTACCACCGCCATTGGCACTAGGGGCAGTGTTCTATGGGCCGGTCGAAAAACATACCACCCGCCGCCCCCAAAAAAATTTTTTTCAAAACAACTAAAAGTCCATTAGACCAATCTAAATGACAGAGATTACCACTCACCCAGCTTTCTACAAGCCATGAATAGAAAACCAGCCGTGATGCGGTAATTACCTATAAACCACTACATAACTGTGGGAAAGCTGGGTGATAACCCTGTGGGAGCTCTACCCGCAGTCATCCAGCTTTCCCGGGACTAGATCTAACACATAAAAGGCCTCTTCTATTTCTTGGTACTTTCTTCATTTTTAAAGGGAAAGGCTCGATGACTGCAGTCTCTTGGTTATCAAATCCCAATTTGGCACTGCCCCAGTAGTTCACATCTCCTTCATATGTAGACGTGCCCTCTGTGTAACTTAGAAAAACATTAAAACTTTCAAAATGAATTTTTTTTCTAATTTATTTTTTTTTTTAATAAGAAAAAAAAAACCTCAAAACTTTAAAAACATGCAACAACACGCGAACAATAATAAAACTCTACAATATTTTTGTAGTAATTATATGTGCAATAGAAACATGAAACTCACTGTGGACGTTTAGGTGGAAAATACATTGAACTGGATGGTCAGGAATCTTCGGGGCTACGGGCGCCATGTTTGTCGCTAGTCCGCACTGGACAGCAGCCTGGAGATGGTGACATCACCTTAAAGGGGTTGTCCAGGCACGGACAACTGATGACCTATCCATGGGACAGGTCATCAGTATATGATCGTTGGGGGTCCGACACCCAGACCCTGCACCGATCATCTGCTCCGGCTGCCTCTGGGCACCGGATGTCCATGCCGGAAGTAGATGGCTCCGGTCACGGAATAGTGGACAAGCTGCAGAGCAGCACGGCCGCTATACAGTGGTTGGAGCATCTGCTTCCGAAATGGACATCTGATGCCCGGAGGCAGTCGACGTAACTGATAGGTGTGGGGGTCCAGGAGTCGGACCCCACCAATCATATACGGATGACCTGTCCTGTGGATGGGTCATCAGTTGTCCGGGCCTGGACAACCACTTTAAAGGGTTATTCCAATCACAGCAGTCAGACCCCCACCGATCGAAGTTCAGGCGTATCCTAACAAGATACCATCTTTTTTCTGTGATGGGAATAATCCTGTACAGCGTATCTCTGCTAATGATCAGTCTACAGAATAAATCTCTACAGCTCTTTGAATAAGTTTGCAAATACTTTACTTCTCTTGTGCTGCTCCGGTGTTATACTTCCATGCACATCCAAAGCTTTTTGACTGCCACTTGGAATCTGTCAACGCTCTGTTGACAGACACACCCCTATCACCTTAAATGAGCTTCTATAGTATAATGAACTCAGGATAATGTATTTTCCTATATACTACAGTACATCTCCCACAATGCACAAGAAAATATGCTCCGTACAGTAGTGTAACTACAATTCCTAGGGCCCCATAGCAAAGTTATTGATGGGCCCCCACCACCTATTTGACTGAAGTAAAAAGAGGAATAACTAGTTTTACCTAAGATGCAACCAAGCGGTGTCCAAAAGTGTCACGTAGAAGATAATCTGCACAAATGAGAACCCAAATTTTAGGGCTAAATAGCAGAAACCCACTGAATTGCTTTTCCCTACAATAAAGAATGACATTCTTGAACCTGTGTGGGGCCCCTGCTTCTGGGCCCTATAGCGGCTGCTATAGTGATGACCATGGTTCTGCATAGGCACTGACCAAAAGAGGAGTCATATAGGAGGTACCGCAGCCTGAGAGCGCGAACAGTAAACTAGGTGGATTGTGAATGCAGCTCTGGATGTGACTGGAGTATGACAGGATGTAACTCAAGATCAATGAGTAAAGCAAAGCAATTACAAAGTTACTGAACACTATATAAATATGCTGTCCACGATAAGAAAACAGACGCACTTGTCCCGTGACTGGTGTAGCAGCTCAGTTCTTTTGAAGTAATGGGGCGAAACTGCAATACCAGACACAACCTATGGACAGGAGTGGTGCTGTTTTTAGACTCTGCTGATATGACTAATGCTTGAAGGGGAAATCAAGGTACAAATAGGTGGGTAGATTGCTGTCCAGTGAAAAGCATGATCCGCTTACAATATGGCAGCCTCCGCAGTGTGCAGGCCCCTTTAAGAAAAGTGTGGACTAAAGAAATAGCAAAAGGACCGTCATATACGTAGCGGCTTCAACACACACAACTGTCCAATCATTAACCATATTGAGTACATGGATGTTCACAGAGGTTATTGTACGGTCAAGACATGGTCCTTATAAAGGGGACCGGTCACCTGGACTCAAAGGAGAGGACATTTTTGGCCTAAAGGAATATCAAGGAGGGTGAAATGCATCAACTTACCTAAGACCAGGACCTCGCGAATACAAAAAAACCCCGACCACTATTAGTCAGAGACTAGAGCCGGCCATATACATGAGACAGGGCGAAGTCCGACAGGGACGCTGGGCGGATGGCTTCACTTATTGTCTGGCAAATCCAAACAATTTGCTCATCTCTAGACAACAGTTATGGTTCCCCGACTGCCCATAAACATCCATGTCCGACTTATCCAAGTGTTAATGCTATTTCAACGGGAGATAAGCAGCTGCGAGGCATCACCAATGACGCTTATCCCAAGGAAACAAAAGATCAAACCGATTAAAGTGTCCCTCCAAGTCTGATGTCCCGTCTGACCTGATATTGGGATTCGATATACGATAATGAATGCCAAGGCGACCGTACGATGCCCAGAGATCATGGAGCACGAGTCCTATTCTAATTAACTGGACCTGAACACGATACTCTGAGCCTCATATTTTTCTAATCACACGTACCGCACCGGCGTATCTCCATATCCGACCAGTGAGATGCACGGACACATATCTAATGTATAGGTCCAGCTCTAGAGACATTTTAACAAAACGATTAGCTACAAAAAATGCCTGCCCCTGGGGGGCGCATGGGTATAGATTAGTGCATTTAACAAGGGATGTTGCCCATGACAACTAGATTTCAGAAGTTTAGAAGATGAAAAACTGCACCGGTATAGGACTGTCTCCAAGTGCCAATCAATGGACCAGAAGACGAGAACCGGACTCCTTAGAAAAGGGACTCTTTAAGTTAAGAGACCTCTCAGCCAATAAGCACAGCAGAGATCACATGACAAAGTTAAACAAGCCCTCTCAGCTGTTCAGCACACCCAAGAAAGCTCACATGATGTCCTAGCTCTACTGAATGACAGAGGGCTTCCTGCAGGTATGTCATGTGACCCTTCTCGGCTGTGCTTAATGGCTGAGGGGGCTTTTTTTGGTGTGTCATGTGATCCTGCCTGGCTGCTGAATGGCTGAGAGGGCTTCTCTAGGTGTGTCATGTGATCCCGCCTGGCTGCTGAATGGCTGAGAGGGCTTCTCTAGGTGTGTCATGTAATCCAGCATGGCTGCTGAATGGCTGAGAGGGCTTCTCTTACTGCAGCCTCCTGTATAGGTTCTCATGGTGGAGATTCAGCTATTAGGACATCGGAGCGATGCAGAATAGATCTCATCCAGTCTCTCCATAGGTGGCTGTTCCATATAGGTGCTATCCCTACAAATACTGATGGACTTTTCTTATATATTGTACTCACATCAGCCCCTTAAATCACTGCCACTTCCCAGGCCGCTGTGTGTGAATTCCTGGTTGGCAAAACAACTTCTAAGCTGCTCTATCTGCAGCAGCCCGGAGCTATATGGCTCATACATGTGGTCAGAGACAAGAATACGGACGAGCAGTACGGCCCCAAACTTTGGACATGCCCAGAGCATGGCCTCCGCACAATGGTGGCCGGACGCGGGCGCTACGGTGCATGGGTAGTCTATGATCGCACTCTGTAAGCCCGGCCAGGCAGAGGAGTAAGATGAAGGTCTACCACAACAGGCACTGTAAATGGGTGTGTCCATCGACAACAAGTAGCCTCTGATTAGAATGTGGTAAGAAGTTATCTTGGCATAGAGAATAGAACATCCATTGGGGGATGTGTGTAAATACTATTACTCCGTTGAGTCTAACCCTTTAAAGAGCCATCAACTAATCAGCCAAACCAGTGACTACCATCTGTAGACAGTCCTGAGGTGCAGTGTATGACGTGAACCCTCTCGGCTCGAGCACAAGGAGGGGCCTATACGAAACTATCTCCCAGCCTCGGAGAGACTTCATCTCTACTAGCTCAACCTCTCACAGATGTAACGTCGGGATGATAAATTCCCTTTAATTACAAGGGAAGAGGTGACGCAGCCCAAAAAGTTTAAAATAAAAAAAAACAAAAAAAAAACATAAAATGCAGGTATTTTAATACCTATAGCGCAATATTTCCATTCATATTTGGCAGAAATGTAACAGCATAAAACGCGACCCCTGCTAAACAAAAGTGCAAATATTACTTAAAAACTGCCCCAACTGGCAAGGAGATAAAAATTTTGGGCGTTAATAATTAAGTTAACAAAAAAAAGAGCAATAATAATAATAAAGGTACATGCTCTACCGGAACCAGATTTCTTATAAATACCATCGATGCGACGTCTGTAAAGCAGGTGACGGGATAATAACATATATACACACACACGTATAACACACAGCTGACACCAAGTCACACACATATTCATAAATACAAACATTATATAAGGTGGTTAAATAGGCTATATACACGACGCACAAACTACAAAACCTAGACGTGTCCCTGGTCTGGATCCCTCCGATAGTAACCTCATGTACTGTGGGACATTATTAATCTTCTCGCTGTTGTAGCTGCACAATCGCAATAGGGGGCGCTACTGAGCAAGTTGGACAGACCAAATGAGAACAACGTTCTGGTCCACGCTGTGGAAGATGGACTCTAAGGCCTTGTGCACATGACTTGCACTATTTTTTTGCGGTCCGGTGCAATTTGGTGCAAAAAAAAATCACCATCAAATCCGCAGGTAATTCCGCAGATAAAATCCGGACCTAATTGTGCGTTTTTAATGTGCGTTTTTTACATTTTGATGCGGTAATAGGTGCGTTTTTATGCAGGTCAATTGACGTGCAGAAAAAAATCTGCAATCCGGTACTGTATTATGCTGCCGATTTGCCGCACGAAAATACGCGTGGCAAATCCGCACGTAACACGCATCGTGCGCATTTGGCCTTACACTTCATCTACTTCCATCTCCAGAACCTTTTCGTTAAAGGGGCCCTTCAGTACAGCAGCGTACGGCAGAAAACGACGTGTTCCCCCCCGGATAAGATCCATGATGAACCTGCAAAGGGAATAGAGTGGCGGCGATAAAGAGCCGCTCCTCTATGGCCTATGCAAGTACTAACGTACCTTTGTAGGATGCCTTCCTGGGGAACCCTATGGCCACGATCCTAAAGAACCCCTTTAAAGAGAACACTTCCGTTTTACTCTAGACGTTAAATCACAATACTGTTCTAAAGTCCGGTACGTGGGTCCCCGATGGGTATGAAAACAATGAAACTCATGTTCCACCAGGGAACGGTTATTCTTTGCCGCTCATATCTAGAATTTTGGAGGTCTATAGAACATAAAAATGGATGTTCTTCTTGGAATGCGGGTCATCCAGACTGGATGAGGTCAGGTGATGTTCCTCCATACAGACGTCTGTACCCAAACTCAATGTTCTTGACCTCTACTTGACGTAGCCGGCGGGAAAAAATCCCACTTTTCTACGCGTGTAGGGTTGTGCCCTTCAGTTTTCTATTAGGAACACACGTTCTAGATTAAGTCGCCTTTGGATTCCGTGCGTTAAGTGCTTAGAAATTTAGTCAAACGTCTTGAGAAACCTCAAAACAAGAGAAGTTCTTTAGAACACAATGGGTAACGTGAACAAAACTTGGCTCTTAGCAAGATTGGCCCCTGGATATAAACCCATCCGTTGGGAAGCAGAAGCCCCGTGGGATTAGACATAGTGACACTGGGACGATGGGGTTGACAGATCAGGCGGTGTGGGTGGCGATGTGTCGCTCTAGTAGGGTGCGGTGGGAAAAGTACTTATTGCAGAAGCAGCACTGGAAGCGCTCGGGTCGATGCGTGCGCATGTGGACGTTCAGGGAGCTCTTCTGGGTGAAGCGTTTGCAGCAGATGGAGCACTGGAAAGCACGGACGCCGGTGTGGGTCACCATGTGTTTGAGCAGGTAATCCCGCAACGAGAAGGATCTCCAGCAGATGCTACATTGATGGGGCTTTTCACCTGGAAGGAGGCAAGAGCAGATAATTGAGCGTCACTGGTGACATCTTCACATCACTACAAACCGTAATAGTGGAGAACGTCAATGGCAATTTCACAGTGTAACCATGAAAGCACAATGAAATCCTCCATACTTTACACTGCTGGCTGTATCCAGGGAAGCGGAAAACACATTGCACAATAGGAACAAGGTTTATTATATTATAATCTTACGCTGTGTCTGTTTCTATGTCACATCTCCGGGGGAGCGTCTTACAAAAACATTTTATGTTCTCCAAAAATTACATTTATATTATATATGTTATGTTATATCTTTATAAAACTAAGAAACTGTTCATGAGAATTAGAACCTTAAAACTTCCCAAACTTTTTTTATTAACCCTTTAAATCCCACCCATGAGATGGCAAAGAAAAAAAAAAATTCTCCAACATCTTCTGGCTGAAAGCGCCAGTGGAAGGAATGGACTTGGTCTTTGGTGTGTGGTAAGGCGGGCGTCCACCGCCCTGTGCTCAGCCGCTCCTACAGGATGTTTATCCCTCTCTGAATTATTTACTGCTCGCTGTATAAACCCTGCGGCGTCACTTCAGAGGCTCCTGTAAACCGTTACATAACAGGACTGAGAACGTCCCAAGCAAAAGTTTATCCCAAACCGAGCGCGAGCCAAGGAATCATTAACTCCCAAATGTAAGAAAGACCGAAGAAAGTCAATATGCAGAGGGGGCGTCCGGTCACTGTCCAACCGATAAGAGATATATATATTCTCTGCTCCTAAGTCCCTATGATAACACTTCCTGTTCTGCCTTCAGCTTTGTCATAGGGACATTGTATGGATCCACAACACTATATTGTGACTGGTGTGAATAGTGGCAGTTATGAATATATAGGGTTGGATGAGGTAACATTTCACTGTAGTCTAAGGTCTATGGCAAAGCTGGACAAATCCCAGTAGCGCCACGGAGAGGGGAATTGTGGGCACCTGTCATATATTGGGATGAGTTATCGACTCTGATAATAGGAGCGTGTGGCGTTGTTATTTAAGCAATTTTTTTTTTTTTTAAACTTAGCTCCACAACTTCACTTAAAGGCACAGTCCACACTACAGAGTAACCAACTGCAAGAAGCAGCCTTTAGTGCTGCAGTTTCCCCTTCGCTGCAATGATCCCGCATGTCCCCCGCCGCCCTCCCTCTTATCAGGGGCTCGCCTGCACTGAAACGTAGGGTAAGAACTTGAGTTTTATCTCTTCCCTTCGCACAATGACTGTACGGTTATCACGACCGTCTTCTGTCCTACAAGGTGAACTGCTGACACGGAGAAAACGCCCCCCGCAGCGAATGATAATAACCGCGCTCGTCCGGGCCGCTCCTATACTAAAATACTGGACAAAACCATAAACGCAGTCGCCTAATATTTAACCATTATCAGAAACGCTCCCTCCATAAACACAACGGCCCCATAACCAGCTATAGGGAAGCTGGAAAATCAAGTTCTCAGCCAGAACGCAGCCTATAGAGCGTCGGGAGGTCCCTTAGGAGTTTTTTTTTTTGTTCTAAGTAAAAAATTAATTTAAAAAAACAAACATTAATCTCTGTAAAAACAAGAAGATCTACAACTTTTTAATAGACTTTGTCTTTCAATTCCTCACCCTTTTCAAAATATTACTTTGCGGTCAGTGAACGAAAACATTTTGATCACATAGAAAAGTGTGAAAACCGGTCCGGATTGTGTCGGACACCGCCCGAGGTTTGCTACTACAGAGATGTCCATAGCGGAGTCCCCCTTAAAGGGGTTTTCGCACAAAGAACATTTATCAGACATCCACAGGAAGTCCCACCACTGGGGTCCCACCGATCTCTAGAACAGAGGTCTTGACCTCGTTCCTCCTCACTGCACAATTCAGCGCGGAGGATTTTTAATAGAGCGGAGATTGTGCACGTGCAATGCCGCTCCATTCAACGTCCAAGGGGCTGACGGAGACAGTCAAGCTCGTCATTGACGTCATTCCCATGACCACCGCATTTCCATAAAAAATCCGCCTCACTAAGAATGTGCAGGAACAGGGTGAGGACCTTTGTTCCAGAGATCGTGGGGATCCCAGTGGGGATACATTTCCATTGTGGGAAAACCCCTTTAAAGACGGAGCTGCATAGGTAACATGCGCAGCTTCACCCGCTCGGTGCTCAGTTTAGAAAAGCCATCCACATATACCGTATTGGCCGCAGATCGCACGGGGGGAGGAGAAAGTTTCAAGACTTGTTTTACTTCCAATGAATACAAAATAAAGCAAGCCAGAAATCTTCTGTAGGATGTACTAAGCCGAGATACCTGGTAGTGCTGGCCAGGACGAGTCTACAGCTGTATATAATGTGCACCCCAACGTAAACTGCGTCCACAGAGGCGATGTAAACACTTGGCAAGAAGACATGAAGCTGCAGACTATCAAAGCTGTCAAGTTCAGGTCTCGTTACAGTGTACCAGAGACCTCTGTTGTAAGACATCATCAGGACAGGTTTCACTCTAGATGTAAGCAAAATGTTTTCATTCACTGACAGCAAACTGATCTTGAATTGAAACAAAGAATATTAGGAAGCTGCAGAACGGTCCATTATACATTGATTTTTTTTACGTAAACTACGGTCATATTTACAGAAGTCTATTGTACAGACCACTGACAAATAACGGTGGGGGGCGAAACGCAGCAATTCGTGTTAATTATGGAATTGCTTTTTAAGTCGTTCTCTATTGATCGCTCACAAATGCAGCTTCAAAGAGGAGTGAAGCAGCGAGTGCCGGAGCCGCAGACCTCACACCGCTCCCAGTCACACTATATAGGACGGCCACCCCTCTGCTATATCTGTTCTAAACTGGAATTTAAGACGTTTCCTAAATAAGAAAATCTAAAAAGAAGAAGAGAAAAGTGATCCTGACGGATAAACAGAGAAGACAATCACAGATACAAGTCAGCTGCCCAGAGGGGAAACCCACCGCCAAACCATATACAATCTACACCTGCCAGGAACCAGACGTCAGTCACTTACATACCCGCAGAGGATGTATATATGTATACTATGGGTATAAACTATACAGCGGGTCATAAATATTTACTGTACAGAGAATACAATGCAACCTAATAGCAACAGACTTCCAATAATATCCAACCAGACCTCATATTAACATCTAAAAGTGCAGGAAACATTCCTAATTCCCATTACCAGGGGAAGAGAATCCCTCTATAAACCAGAATATAACTCCTATAATACTGCCCCCTATGTACAAGAATATAACTACTATAATACTGCCCCCTATGTACAAGAATATAACTACTATAATACTGCCCCCTATGTACAAGAAAATAACTACTATAATACTGCTCCTATATACAAGAATATAACTACTATAATACTGCCTCCTATATACAAGAATATAACTACTATAATACTGCCCCCTATATACAAGAATATAACTACTATAATACTGCCTCCTATATACAAGAATATAACTACTATAATACTGCCCCTATATACAAGAATATAACTACTATACTACTGCCCCTATATACAAGAATATAACTACTATAATACTGCTCCCTATATACAAGAATATAACTACTATAATACTGCCCCTATATACAAGAATATAACTACTATAATACTGCCCTATATACAAGAATATAACTACTATAATACTGCTCCTATATACAAGAATATAACTACTACAATACTGCCCCCTATATACAAGAATATAACTACTATAATACTGCTCCTATATACAAGAATATAACTACTATAATACTGCTCCTATATACAAGAATATAACTACTATAATACTGCTCCTATATACAAGAATATAACTACTATAATACTGGCCCTATATACAAGAATATAACTACTATAATACTGCCCCCTATGTACAAGAATATTACTACTATAATACTGCCCCCTATATACAAGAATATAACTACTATAATACTGCTCCCTATATACAAGAATATAACTACTATAACACTGCTCCTATATACAAGAATATAACTACTATAATACTGCTCCTATATACAAGAATATAACTACTATAATACTGCCCCTATATACAAGAATATAACTACTATAATACTGCTCCCTATATACAAGAATATAACTACTATAATACTGCCCCTATATACAAGAATATAACTACTATAATACTGCCCCTATATACAAGAATATAACTACTATAATACTGCCTCCTATATACAAGAATATAACTACTATAATACTGCCCCCTATATACAAGAATATAACTACTATAATACTGCCTCCTATATACAAGAATATAACTACTATAATACTGCTCCTATATACAAGAATATAACTACTATAATACTGCCCCTATATACAAGCATATAACTACTATAATACTGCCCCTATATACAAGAATATAACTACTATAATACTGCCCCCTATGTACAAGAATATAACTACTATAATACTGCCCCCTATATACAAGAATATAACTACTATAATACTGCCCTATATACAAGAATATAACTACTATAATACTGCTCCTATATACAAGAATATAACTACTATAATACTGCCCCTATATACAAGCATATAACTACTATAATACTGCCCCTATATACAAGAATATAACTACTATAATACTGCCCCCTATGTACAAGAATATAACTACTATAATACTGCCCCCTATATACAAGAATATAACTACTATAATACTACCCCTATATACCAGACTATAACTACTATAATACTGCCCCCTATATACAAGAATATAACTACTATAATACTGCCCCCTATATACAAGAATATAACTACTATAATACTGCTCCTATATACAAGAATATAACTACTATAATACTGCCCCTATATACAAGAATATAACTATTATAATACTGCTCCTATATACAAGAATATAACTACTATAATACTGCTCCCTATATACAAGAATATAACTACTATAATACTGCTCCTATATACAAGAATATAACTACTATAATACTGCTCCCTATATACAAGAATATAACTACTATAATACTGCCCCTATATACAAGAATATAACTACTATAATACTGCCCCCTATGTACAAGAATATAACTACTATAATACTGCCCCCTATATACAAGAATATAACTACTATAATACTACCCCTATATACCAGACTATAACTACTATAATACTGCCCCCTATATACAAGAATATAACTACTATAATACTGCCCCCTATATACAAGAATATAACTACTATAATACTGCTCCTATATACAAGAATATAACTACTATAATACTGCCCCTATATACAAGAATATAACTATTATAATACTGCTCCTATATACAAGAATATAACTACTATAATACTGCTCCCTATATACAAGAATATAACTACTATAATACTGCTCCTATATACAAGAATATAACTACTATAATACTGCTCCCTATATACAAGAATATAACTACTATAATACTGCCCCTATATACAAGAATATAACTACTATAATACTGCCCCCTATGTACAAGAATATAACTACTATAATACTGCCTCCTATATACAAGAATATAACTACTATAATACTGCCCCTATATACAAGAATATAACTACTATAATACTGCCCCTATATACAAGAATATAACTACTATAATACTGCCCCTATATACAAGAATATAACTACTATAATACTGCCCCCTATGTACAAGAATATAACTACTATAATACTGCTCCCTATATACAAGAATATAACTACTATAATACTACCCCTATATACCAGACTATAACTACTATAATACTGCCTCCTATATACAAGAATATAACTACTATAATACTGCCCCCTATATACAAGAAAATTACTATAATACTGCTCCCTATATACAAGAATATAACTACTATAATACTACCCCTATATACAAGACTATAACTACTATAATACTGCCTCCTATATACAAGAATATAACTACTATAATACTGCCCCCTATATACAAGAATATAACTACTATAATACTGTTCCCTATGTACAAGAATATACCTACTATAATACTGCCCCTATACACAAGAATATAACTACTATAATACTGCCCCCTATATACAAGAATATAACTACTATAATACTGCCCCCTATATACAAGAATATAACTACTATAATACTGCTCCTATATACAAGAATATAACTACAATAATACTGCCCCTATATACAAGAATATAACTATTATAATACTGCTCCTATATACAAGAATATAACTACTATAATACTGCTCCCTATATACAAGAATATAACTATTATAGTACTGCTCCTATATACAAGAATATAACTACTATAATACTGCCCCTATATACAAGAATATAACTACTATAACACTGCTCCTATATACAATATAACTACTATAATACTGCCCCTATATACAAGAATAGAACTACTATAATACTGCCACTATATACAAGAATAGAACTATTATAATACTGCTCCTATATACAAGAATATAACTACTATAATACTGCCCCCTATATACAAGAATATAACTACTATAATACTGCCCCCTATATACAAGAATATAACTACTATAATACTGCCCCTATATACAAGAATATAACTACTATAATACTGCTCCGATATACAAGAATATAACTACTATAATACTGCTCCGATATACAAGAATATAACTACTATAATACTGCTCCTATATACAAGAATATAACTACTATAATACTGCCCCCTATATACAAGAATATAACTACTATAATACTGCCCCTATACACAAGAATATAACTACTATAATACTGCCCCCTATATACAAGAATATAACTACTATAATACTGCCCCTATATACAAGAATATAACTACTATAATACTGCCCCCTATGTACAAGAATAGAACTACTATAATACTGCCCCTATATACAAGAATAGAACTATTATAATACTGCTCCTATATACAAGAATATAACTACTATAATACTGCTCCCTATATACAAGAATATAACTACTATAATACTGCTCCCTATATACAAGAATATAACTACTATAATACTGCTCCTATATACAAGAATATAACTACTATAATACTGCCCCCTATATACAAGAATATAACTACTATAATACTGCCCCCTATGTACAAGAATATAACTACTAGAATACTGCCCCATAATGCCCCCTATGTACAAGAATATAACTACTATAATACTGCCCCCTATGTACAAGAATATAACTACTATAATACTGCCTCCTATATACAATATAACTACTATAATACTACCCCTATATACCAGACTATAACTACTATAATACTGCCTCTATATACAAGAATAGAACTACTATAATACTGCCACTATATACAAGAATATAACTACTATAATACTGCTCCTATATACAAGAATATAACTACTATAATACTGCTCCTATATACAAGAATATAACTACTATAATACTGCTCCTATATACAAGAATATAACTACTATAATACTGCCCCCTATGTACAAGAATATAACTACTATAATACTGCCCCTATGTACAAGAATATAACTACTATAATACTGCTCCTATATACAAGAATATAACTACTATAATACTGCCCCCTATATACAAGAATATAACTACTATAATACTGCCCCCTATATACAAGAATATAACTACTATAATACTGCCCCCTATATACAAGAATATAGCTACTATAATACTGCCCCCTATGTACAAGAATATAACTACTATAATACTGCCCCTATATACAAGAACTACTATAATACGGCCCCTATAAACAAGAATATAACTACTATAATACTGCCCCCTATATACAAGAATATAACTACTACAATACTGCCCCCTATATACAAGAATATAACTACTATAATACTGCTCCTATATACAAGAATATAACTACTATAATACTGCTCCTATATACAAGAATATAACTACTATAATACTGCTCCTATATACAAGAATATAACTACTATAATACTGCTCCTATATACAAGAATATATCTACTATAATACTACTCCTATATACAAGAATATAACTACTATAATACTGCCTCCTATATACAAGAATATAACTACTATAATACTGCCCCTATATACAAGAATATAACTACTATAATACTGCCGCTATATACAAGAATAGAACTACTATAATACTGCCCCTATATACAAGAATATAACTACTATAATACTGCCTCCTATATATACAAGAATATAACTACTATAATACTGCCCCCTATATAGAAGAATATAACTACTATAATACTGCCCCCTATATACAAGAATATAACTACTATAATACTGCTCTCTATATACAAGAATATAACTACTATAATACTGCTCCCTATATACAAGAATATAACGATTATAATACTGCTCCCTATGTACAAGAATATAACTACTATAATACTGCCCCCTATGTACAAGAATATGGATTTGTACATGTAGAAGAATATTCCTACCAGAAGTTGCTCATTTAATTATGAAATCCTTACCCGAATGGATGAACATGTGTTTGGTGTAATTTTTCCTAGAACTGAAGGTTTTCTGGCAGTGACTGCACACATATGAAGGCTCCGGGTTACGGGAAGGTCCGGGGCGCTGTGTCTGGTCATTCTGAAGGTTTCCCGGGACCATTGTAGAGTTCATTTGTACGATGTTATTTGCACCGTCTTGCTGGACACTGAAGAAGCCTTGCGTGACTCCGGCCTGATTCTGGCTAGGATGAGTCAGGTGGAACTGGAAGATGCTGGATGAACTGTTCCCCACCGTAGCCGTGACTGGATTCTTAAGGTCCCTGGGGATGACTGAAGCCACGAATGGCAGTCCCCTGGTTTCGGTCACTCTTGCGTTAAAGGGTGGACTTGACTTGAAGTCAGAACTAGCAACCACAGCCAAATTCCTCAGACTGGAGCCATCCAAACTGCAGTCAGGACGGAACTTCTCAGGGTTGTCTACTGCATTCTCCCTGGCTCCTTCTGACAGGTTCTCCTCATTTTGCCAAGGAGGTATAAAGGATTCTGAGAACACGTCTTGGTTGGAGAAGAAATCTTGTCCTTCGGATGAAAATTCCATCGGCCCCGTAGAGTCTTTCCTTCCACTGCCGGCATTTCGCACCTTATCGTCGGGGCTTCTACTTTTATCGTTTTCGCCACAACTGGTGAACACCCCGCCGCACTCGCCGAACACGGCGACCCCCTTCTCGTCTTCGGTCTCATCTTTGCCAATATTCTCTTCTATCTCCTCGTCTTCGTCGTCCTCATCTTTAATAATGACAGGGACGGAATCGGAAAGCTGGAGACGTACAGGTTGGCGCTGCTTGCGGCTGTGACAGCTCTGCGGAGCCTCCGCTTGCGGTAAGTATGCCGTCGATATGCTTTCGCCATCGGACACGTGTTCCACTTCAGGTACCATCTCCCTCACTTCTGAAAGTTGTCTCTGCTGTGATGACAACATGTCCCTTAATTTGTACCGCACTTCTGAAGCGCACATCAGCTTTGGTGCTTCGCTGCCGGCCCCCATCTGGGAGATGATCTCCAACTCATTGGACCTCAAAGAAGATGGTAAGGAACAAGCGGAATCTCTCATGCCAATGGCTGATGGGCAATCGGCCTCCTTGTTGGGCTGCTCTGGAATTTTGTTCATGGTAGACCTGCTTTGTGTTCCACATGACCCCATCGCTCCACCAACGGACACCGGTTTGCTTGCTCTGCTCTGAGATATGATCTGCGTGCACTCATCGATGACGGTCTTAATCTGTAGGATACTGGCGGCGGTCAAAATCTGCAGGGCTTCCGACTGGGCTACGACCAGCGACCCGCTGTACATAAACTCCACCAGCTGCTGAACCACCTGGGTGGGAACAACTGGTGGAACTTCAATCTCAGAGTAACCCAGGAGAAGCTTGTCATGGAAGAATGGGCTCCCCGCAGCCAGTACACAGCGATGGGCCCGCAGGGTCGCATCGTGGATGTGTACGGTGACGTCACAGAAATGACCTCCAAGACGCTGAGCGTTCAGAGTCTCTAAAAGAGACTTACTGAAGTTCTGCAGGTGGATGTAGTGAACGGCGTCCGCCATCATTCCAGGGGCGTAGTTTGCTATTGGGAAAAAAAAACAAAAAAAAAAAAACACAAAAACATTTCAATGCAAAAAAACAATTATAAAATTATCCAATAACAAAACATTACAATAAAAACAGGTCATCAAGGTAAAAGCATGTCCATACAGAAAAGTGAAGGAGATTCCCCCGATCCTCCTAACTGCACCCCATGCAGTGGGCAGAAAACGGGCACGCGTCCTGCCGCTCCATTCACGGTTTACGGGACTGACTGAGAAGGGCCGGGTACAGCGCTCTGCGGTTTCCGTTTTCTCCGTAGACATTGAATGGAGCATTTTGACCGCGGGGTGTGATCCCTGCCTTACCAATCACCTGCTGCTCCAATGCTTCCATGACCCACCGCAGGTCTTTGTTTACCCAGCTCCAGCAATGACGTGTTGCGACAACACGTGACTGATGCAGACAATCGCCAGTTGACCGCACTGATGTCACCAGTGCGGCCATTGATAGCATACTGAGACGACACATCATTGCAGGAGTAAACGAAGACCTGCGGTGGACATGGGAAGCATCAGGACGGGAGCAGCAGGGAATTGGTAAGGAGAGTTTTACTTCTTTTGTAATATTATACAGTCAGCTGATTGTAAAAGATTTTATGGGGCTGGAAAACCCCTTTAATTGTATTACACTAGACCAGGGATTCTCAACTCCAGTTCTCAACAGGTCGTGTTATCAATAACACCTTAGAATTACAAGGTGATTTTTTTTTTTTTTTTTTTTTATTAGCAGTGCCTGGGGAAATGTGCAAGGATACCCCCAAATCATGATCTTCAGGGAGACCTAAAAACTGGAGCAAAAAAAAAACCTGGTCGAAGTGTTTTCTTTTCTGGGGACTGAGTGAAACCTATTTTAGCTTTATGCTAATGAGTTTCTCAATGAACAAGTGGGTGTGTTTTACTATATGGCCAAGTGGGCGTTGTGGAGAGAAGTGCATGACGCTGACCAATCAGTGACCAATCAGCGTCATACACGTCTCTCTATTCATTTACACAGCAGATAGTGATCTTACTAGATCACCATGTGCAGCCACATACACACACACTAACGTTACTCAAGTGTCCTTACAGTGAATATACATTACCTCCAGCCAGGATGGGATGTCTATTCAGAATCCTGACACTTCAGTAACGTTTGTGTGAAATTTACAGCACAGCAAGCGTAATCTCGCGAGATTACGCTGTAAACTGTCATTTAAAACAAGATTACGCTTGCCTTGCTGTAAATCTCACACAAACGTTACCGAAGTGTCAGGATTCTGAATAGACATCCCGTCCTGGCTGGTGGTGATATCTATTCACTGTCAGGACACTTGAATAACGTTAATGTGTGTCTATGTGGCTGCACATAGTGATCTCGTAAGAACGCTATCTGCTGTGTAAATGAATGGAGAAGTGTATGACGCTGATTGGTCACTGATTGGTCAGCGTCATACACGTCTCTCCACAACGCCCACTTGGCCATATAGTAAAACACACCCAGTTGTCCATTAAGAAACTCATTAGCATAAAGCTAATATAGGTCATAACTCCGTCAAATATGATAGTTTTTCTAAATAAAAAACACTGCTGTTCTCTACATTATAGCGCCGATCACATCATGTACAAGAGAGGGCACTTATAATCTGGTGACAGAGACTCTAAGTTGTAAATGCCCTCTGACTCAATGTAAATTACATTTGATAGCCATTAGGTTACTACTACTGAGAACGTTATTTCAATAGGTGGCAAAAATTTTTATTGGCAGCCATAGTCCGGCATTCTGACAGCGCTCCCTCATATTCTCTGGCTATTTTAGGGTATGTTCACACGGCCTGTTTTCAGACGTTTTTTGGGCCGTAAATGCCTGAAAAACGGCCAAAAATACGGAGGCTCAACGCCACAAAACATCTGCCCATTGATTTCAATGGGAAAGACGGCGTTTCATTCCAACGGGGTGTTTTTTTTATGCATGTCACTTCTTGAGCCATTTTTCATTGTCTCAATAGAAAAACAGCTCCAAAAACAGCCATAAAAAACGTTTGATAATCGGGGGCTGTTTACCCTTGAAAACAGCAACGTATTTTACAGCGGTTTTTTGTTTGCCATGTGAACATCACCTCATAATATAGAGAATGAGGTGAACACTGCACTAACTTATGCCATTGTCAGTGCATGCTGGGAGTTGTAGTTTTACAACAGCTGCAGAGCAGCCACCAGTCTCCACAGCAGGCGCCAGATACATTGTAACATGACTTTCTGAAAAGCAAGATAAAGCGCAACAATGTATCATCCGGCACAACAATGACATCAACAAGGGACAGAAAAGAGCAAAGATAAAAGAAAACCCAGAATATAAAGACAGAGCGACTGCCCGGAGATTAGGAGGGAGCCCCCCTCCCCCGCAGACACTGTATGGAGGGAATAACTGGGTGGCAGTCTCAACCCATAGTGCTATATGTGTATATATAAATATATACACACAGCCCCCTCCTTATATATACAGTGTGACTCATGTATGTTATATATACACACACATGTTTATATATACACATAGAACCTCTATACATCAAACATGTCAGAATATATATATATATATATATACACACACACACACACACACGCATACATATATATATATATATATATATATACATACATACAAGGTGACATCACTGCCGGCCGATCAGAACTTTCATGGAGATCAAAGTCAAAAAGTTATAACAAAGCAGCAAATATCCCCACAGCCCGAGTATCGGGGGTGTCCAGCCCAGACATATGTACACAGCAAACTATGGGTGCCCCGTGTATGACACCCTAAGGGGGGAGGGGCATGTATTGCGGAGCCATCACCCACTACAAGAGCGTAACACTATGGCTGTCACTCTTATGGGGGCATATGTGGGCTGACACGTGGACGGGGGGCACTATGGGGGGGGGGGGTCAAATGTAAGTGTTATAGTCAGGCCATGACCCTCAGGGGTTTAGTGCACTATGGGGCACAACCAGCTCAGAGAAAGGGGGTAATGGAGGGGAACACTACTGGGGAGGGCAGCATCTGCCATGGGGAGGGGTACCGCAGGGAGTGGGCACTGCTGCAGGAAAGGGGCACTACTGCCAGGGGGGGGGGGTACTGCAGGAGGGGGGCACCACTGCAGGAAAGGGGCACTACTGCCAGGGGGGTGGGGGGGGGGGGTACTGTCGGGGGGCACCGAAGGGAGGGGGCGCTACTGGGGGGGTACTGCAGGGAGGGGGCACTACTGGGGGGGTACTGCAGGGAGGGGGCACTACAGAGCTGTCACCCTCGTCATAAACCACATTGCCCTCATTATGCACCGCACCTCTTACCAGTATACACCCGCTGGCAGTTCCGCGGAGCTGCTCGAGTATCCATAGCGCTCCGTACACGTCCGTACTCACCGGCTCTCCCGGGGGCGCGCAGCCGCGCGTTCTCGCTCCTGGCGCTGGTCAGGATGTTCCTGCACGGGGCCCGCTGCCCTCCCGGATTACGGTGCGGGGGGGAGGAGGGCGGTGAGTTGGTCGCCGTGGCCGCCAGTCTCTGGCTTCTCGTCCGCGCTCGGTAAGAACAGCGGAGACTCCGTGAAAACAGCGGTGGCAGCAACAGCAGCAGCGGGGCCAGGCGGATCTCTAGCGCATGCGCAGTTGGTCTCCTCAGCCAGACATAAAATAACTTTATTTACACGAACGAAGATGACAATCCTCTGTTCTATTATCCGTACAGACACAGGGCAGTCTGGGGTGGAGCGGCCATGATATTCTCTGCCAGTGGATGGAGTCACATCTTCTGGGTGATCAATAGCAGAATCTAAACAGAGATCTCATTATTTCACCTGTACATCTGTAGTTTATCCTCATATATGTTCAATGCAATACATTCAGCCAGGGGAACTAGGAAACACTGGGCCCCATAGCAAACTGTTGACTGGGCCCCCCTCCCCTGGGTGCCACATACAGCCCCCCTCCCCTGGGTGCCACACACAGCCTGGCCTTGTAGACAGCGCTATACAACCCCCCCTGTAGACTGCTACACAGCCCCCCCTGTAGACAGTGCTATACAGCCCCCCTGTAGACAGTGCTATACAGCCCCCCTGTAGACAGTGCTATACAGCCCCCCTGTAGACAGTGCTATACAGCCCCCCTGTAGACAGTGCTATACAGCCCCCCTGTAGACAGTGCTATACAGCCCCCACTGTAGACAGTGCTATACAGCCCCCCTGTAGACAGTGCTATACAGCCCCCTGTAGACAGTGCTATACAGCCCCCCCTGTAGATAGCGCTATACAGCCCCCCCTGTAGACAGTGCTATACAGCCCCCCCTGTAGACAGCGCTATACAGCCCCCCCTGTAGACAGCGCTATACAGCCCCCACTGTAGACAGTGCTATACAGCCCCCCTGTAGACAGTGCTATACAGCCCCCCTGTAGACAGTGCTATAAAGCCCCCCTGTAGACAGTGCTATACAGCCCCCCTGTAGACAGTGCTATACAGCCCCCCTGTAGACAGTGCTATACAGCCCCCCTGTAGACAGTGCTATAAAGCCCCCCTGTAGACAGCGCTATACAGCCCCCCCTGTAGACAGTGCTATACAGCCCCCCTGTAGACAGTGCTATACAGCCCCCCTGTAGACAGTGCTATACAGCCCTCCTGTAGACAGTGCTATACAGCCCCCCCTGTAGACAGTGCTATACAGCCCCCCCTGTAGACAGTGCTATACAGCCCCCCTGTAGACAGCGCTATACAGCCCCCCCTGTAGACAGCGCTATACAGCCCCCCTGTAGACAGCGCTATACAGCCCCCCTGTAGACAGCGCTATACAGCCCTCCTGTAGACAGCGCTATACAGCCCCCCTGTAGACAGTGCTATACAGCCCCCCTGTAGACAGTGCTATACAGCCCTCCTGTAGACAGCGCTATACAGCCCCCCTGTAGACAGTGCTATACAGCCCCCCTGTAGACAGTGCTATACAGCCCCCCTGTAGACAGCGCTATACAGCCCTCCTGTAGACAGTGCTATACAGCCCCCCTGTAGACAGTGCTATACAGCCCCCCTGTAGACAGTGCTATACAGCCCCCCTGTAGACAGTGCTATACAGCCCCCCCTGTAGACAGTGCTATAAAGCCCCCCTGTAGACAGTGCTATACAGCCCCCCCTGTAGACAGTGCTATACAGCCCTCCTGTAGACAGCGCTATACAGCCCCCCCTGTAGACAGCGCTATACAGCCCCCCTGTAGACAGCGCTATACAGCCCCCCCTGTAGACAGTGCTATACAGCCCCCCTGTAGACAGCGCTATACAGCCCCCCTGTAGACAGCGCTATACAGCCCCCCTGTAGACAGCGCTATACAGCCCTCCTGTAGACAGTGCTATACAGCCCCCCTGTAGACAGTGCTATACAGCCCCCTGTAGACAGCGCTATACAGCCCCCCTGTAGACAGCGCTATACAGCCCCCCCTGTAGACAGTGCTATACAGCCCTCCTGTAGACAGTGCTATACAGCCCCCCCTGTAGACAGTGCTATACAGCCCCCCTGTAGACAGTGCTATACAGCCCTCCTGTAGACAGTGCTATACAGCCCCCCCTGTAGACAGTGCTATACAGCCCCCCTGTAGACAGTGCTATACAGCCCCCCTGTAGACAGTGCTATACAGCCCCCCCTGTAGACAGTGCTATAAAGCCCCCCTGTAGACAGTGCTATACAGCCCCCCTGTAGACAGTGCTATACAGCCCTCCTGTAGACAGTGCTATACAGCCCCCCCTGTAGACAGTGCTATACAGCCCCCCTGTAGACAGCGCTATACAGCCCCCCCTGTAGACAGTGCTATACAGCCCCCCTGTAGACAGCGCTATACAGCCCCCCTGTAGACAGCGCTATACAGCCCCCCTGTAGACAGCGCTATACAGCCCCCCTGTAGACAGCGCTATACAGCCCCCCTGTAGACAGCGCTATACAGCCCTCCTGTAGACAGTGCTATACAGCCCCCCCTGTAGACAGTGCTATACAGCCCCCCTGTAGACAGTGCTATACATCCCCCCTGTAGACAGCGCTATACAGCCCCCCCTGTAGACAGTGCTATACAGCCCCCCTGTAGACAGTGCTATACAGCCCCCCAGTAGACAGTGCTATACAGCCCCCCTGTAGACAGTGCTATACAGCCCCCCTGTAGACAGTGCTATACAGCCCCCCTGTAGACAGAGCTATACAGCCCTCCTGTAGACAGTGCTATACAGCCCCCCTGTAGACAGTGCTATACAGCCCCCCCTGTAGACAGTGCTATACAGCCCCCCTGTAGACAGCGCTATACAGCCCCCCTGTAGACAGCGCTATACAGCCCCCCCTGTAGACAGTGCTATATAGCCCCCCCTGTAGACAGTGCTATACAGCCCCCCTGTAGACAGTGCTATACAGCCCCCCTGTAGACAGCGCTATACAGCCCCCCTGTAGACAGCGCTATACAGCCCCCCCTGTAGACAGTGCTATATAGCCCCCCCTGTAGACAGTGCTATACAGCCCCCCTGTAGACAGTGCTATACTTTGAATTTTCTCAAAGAGGGACAATCGATGTGGCGCGCAGCGGCATTTTTTTTCTTTTAAGCCACGCCTCTAATCCCACCCAATCCCCGCCCATACACACCTGGTTCAGCCTACACAGTATAATGCCCACATAGATGCCACCATTATTATGCCCCCATGCAGTAAAATGCCCATACAAATTCCCCCATACAGCATAATACCCTCATAGCTGCCCCCACCCTATAATGCCCCCCCATAGCTGACCCACACAGTATATTGCCCCCCCATACTGCCCCCACAGTATAATGCCCCCCATAGCTGCTCCCACACAGCATAATGCCCCCATAATTGCCCACACAATATAATGCCCCCCATAGCTGCCCCCACAGTATAATGCCCCCATATTTGTCCCCACAGTATAATGCCCCCATATTTGTCCCCACAGTATAATGCCTCCATACAGTATAACGCCCCCATATTTATCCCCACAGTATAATGCCTCCATAGCTGCCCACACAGTATAATGCCGCCCCATATAGTAAAATGCTCCTATATCTGTTACCATATCAGCTCCGCTTTCCTACCCAGTATAATGCTCCCATAGTGCCTAATAGAAAAATAATAACATACAGACTTACCTATCCCCGTTCCCACGACGGGTGGAGGATCCTTCTCCTCCGGTCTTTGCTGTGAGTGACTCGGCGCAGACAGGTGATGACGTCACTACATCGCACCTGCCTGCGCCGAGCTGCTCACGGCAGAGTGAATGCTAGAGCACGGAGCTGTCAGCTTCTTGCTCCAGCATTCAGGAAGCGGGACCAGCGCGGTGAGCGCTGTGTGGCCACGGGGGCGCTGTGGGCCCCCCAGGTTTAGGGGCCCACTCGCAATCTGCGACCCCTAGAGCTACGCCACTGTATACAGTACTATGGCAGAGCAGCGAGATACCACCCTGCTCTGTCATAGTGTTCAATAATATCTGCATCCGAAGGACGTAGACACTATTGAATGTGGTGTCGCTACCGCTGCAGCAGCCATAGCGGAGCCTCTGGGCATGGGGGGGGGCCGTGCCGGCTGCCGCGGGCCCCGTAGCAGCCGCCGTGGCTGCTACAGCTGTAGTTACGCCACTGCATTCAGCAGATAACATGGATAAAATATTATTCGATCTGGTTTATTGAGAGCGCAGCGTTTTATTTCTGCCATATGCAAACACGTCTGGTGCCCCACGATAGGACTATGGCGCATACAATGTAATGGCGGCCGATGTGTCATCGATATCGGGACACGATCACCGTCAACTTTTATCCTGGGCGCTGACGTACAAGCTGTGCCCTCCACATAACCGCCAACGACGTCACTTACCATTGTATCAGGAGATGTTAGGATATATACAGAAAAAGTCCTTTAATCTGCTACTTTATAATCTAGAAATTCAGAATGTAACAAAAATATTCCCATGCCGGATTAACAGCAATTTGCCCGATAGTCCAGCATTCGGCTCCTTAAAGAGGACCTGTCACCTCTCCTGATGTGTCTGCTTTAGTAAATAATTGTATTTCCAATGAAATTACAATTCTGGAGCATCTTTTCTCAGAACTCCACATTGTGCCGTTCCTCTGTTATTCCTCCTAGAAATATGTGGATAAATTGATAACTGGGTGTTACTAGTCGTGGGTGTGTCCCTCCACAGACTGACACTGTCCAATCAGTGCTGACAGAGTGAGACTGCAGGGACACGCCCCTTTGACAAGCGAAATGGTAACACCCAGTTATCAATTCACACATTTCTAGGAAGAACAACAGAGGAACGGCACAATGCAGAATTAAAACAAAAGATGCTCCAGAATTGTTATTTCATGGGGAATACAAGTAATTACAGATGTGTCAGGAGAGGTGACCGGTCCTCTTTAAGATGGTGGAGAAGTCCCTCAGCGTCCTTGTTGGCTTTTAAACGTATATATGACAGTGTCTGGGTGTCAGCCGTCAGTATCACTTTTTTTCATCTGTGACAGGGACAGATTGCACTGCCAAATAAATAACTTACCATTAGGCCTTGTTCACACTCCATCTTTTCAGACGCATTTCGGAGCTTAAAACGCTTGTGTTACGTTATAAAATACCCGTGCAAACAGCTTCACATTGATTGTAATGGGAGATATACTGTATGGTTCATACGGGGTGTATTTTTGCGCAACAGAATTAAAAAAGGCCTGGTAAAAATATGCTTCATAAAAATAATTGACACGATTTTTCCCATTGACACTTCAAAATACGGTTCAAAAATCAGAGTGCTTTGAAAATCTGCCCAAAAACCGCCCGGATTTCAGTCGCTGTCTTGTAATCCGCTGTGTGAACGTGGCCTATGACAATGTTGTGGCATAAAAACGCTATGGAGGTAGATCCCCGGCTCAGGACCCCCTTCCATGAACCAGAGCAGGGAGTTGATGAAATGATTAGCCCCCGATCCGGCGGATTCAGCATAACCATTTAACAAATTTGTGCCAGAGCACCTTCTCTTACAAGAAATGTTGAGGCTGCCCCTTTAAGACTGGAGATAAACCAATATAGCAAATAAGTCGTAATATCCCTATATATTTTCTCTCCATGCTTGCTTGATCTGGTGGCCTCTTCCTGGTTTGATGCCTGTGAACTTCTTCCCCTCTCACAGCATTCAGTACCAGAGACACAGAAAATGCAGCTGCATCCCCCTCCTCCCGGTCTTCTATTTACTGTGTTACGTCAGACTATTTTATGGAGGGACTGAGGAGGATTCTGAACATTTACAAAGAGTCTGCAGGCAGGAAAAGGAGAAATACAGGCTGCCGGAAAGTGAGGAAGGTGCCACTTTCCCCAAAAAGTCAAAGGCAGGCAGAGTTTACCGTTGTAATTGCTCATGACTGAAGGAAACAAGTCCAGGTGGCTGCTCAGCAACACGCCAGTCTCCGAGGTGTCCACTGCTGGACTGCCACGCTCAGTCCTGGCAACACATATTACATACAGGCCACCAGCACAAGTACAAGCTCACTGAGGCTCTGTTCACACCTGTACTTGGTTCCGTTCCAATGAAGTTCATGGGTTTTTGACGGCAAGAATATTGCATTCTAACGCGCTACTTTTGCAAATGGCCACGTAAAAAACCGCCCCGTCGGAACGAAATGCTGTTTTTCCCATTGATATCAATGGGCAGATGTTTGGAGGCGTTCAGCTTCCGTCTTTTCAGCCGTTTTTCGGGGCGTTTATGGCCGTGTGAACATACCCTCATAGATCATAAATCAGTGGGATCAATTAGGATTTCTTGAGATTTATTTGAAAATAGATCCATCACAATGGCCATAAAGAGCAGAGCTACAGAGATGACATGGGCCACGTGCGCAAAATCTTGGTGCAAAAAAATGGCGTAAAAACGAAGTCAACCAGGAGGTGGTATAAGGATTTGGGTGTAAGGGTAAGTTCACACGTCGCGTAAATACTGCAGATTTTCCACAAAGGATATGGTTGCGGGAAATCCGCAAAATATAATACAGCAGCAGCAGAGCGGTAAATGATGAGGAGAAAACCCGCTCAGAAATTGACCTGCGGTGTGGTTTTTTTTAATCCGCTGCGTGTCAATTGTATTTGCGTAATCGCTGCTTATTTGTTGCGGGTTTTCCTGATTTAATTCAATGTGACGGTAAAACCCACAACAAAAAACAGATGTTTTTTCGGTGGAAAAGCAGCGATTCCGCTGCAAAAAACGCAACACAGAAAAAAAATCTTATACTTACCCAGAATTCTGTGCTTCTTCATCCAGGCTGGACTCCTGGGATAACGTTTCATCCAATCACAGGCTGCAATGGTCACATGGGATGAACCGTCTTCCCAGGGCTGCAGGACGTCGGAGGCGTCACCGTGGTAAATATCCATTTATTTTCTGTACAGTTTTCCACAGCGGACATTCCGGTCGAAAAACGACACCACAATTTGGTGCGTTTTTCGTCCGGAATTCGCTGCGGCGCACAGGGCTGATATGCCGTGTATTTTTATACAGCGTATCTGCCCTGTGTGAACATACACTATCAATTCAAGCAAGATGCACCAAATTTTCTATACAGCGGGCGGCGCTTTGATAAATTTGGCGCATCTCCTGACATCCGGTCTAGATCTTATACATCTTAGTAAATCTGCCCCAATGCCTTCAATTTTCTTAGAACTAGAGAAGATGCGCCAAATTTATCACAGCGATAGACCTGTGATCCAACGTTATGCCACCTGCTTGGCTTATAAAGGGGATTTTAAAGGGTTTATGTGGGGACCGAAAATTATTATTCGTGTAGTCCCTGCAGTATGTGATACAGTCGCTAATATACATTCCGGTCCCCGTCGCGCTGATTCTGAGATTTTTATAGCGCTGGCGGGGGACCTGGAGTCTAGTTGCTCAGTCTTCCTTCATGACGACACGACTCTCCTTCATGTGACCGGCCCCGCTGTACTCTATATATAAGCAGGAGCAGTACTACAGCGAGTACATAGAGTACAGCGGGGCCGGTCACATGAAGGAGAGTCGTATCGTCATGAAGGAAGACTGAGCAACTCGACTCCCGGTCCCCCGGCAGCGCTATAAATATCTGAAAATCTCAGAATCAGCGCGACGGGGACCGGCATGTATATTATCGAGTGTATCACACACTGCAGGGACTACACTGATAATCATTTTCGGTCCCTTGAAGCCCGGCTCCTTTTCTGCTCGGTCACACCTTTGTCAAGCGAGGCGCGAAATGTGTCCGAACCAATAACAAATGTGGTGCAGAAAATGTGCGCCGGAGTTCTGCCTTAATTTGAATCATAAATCTGCCTCAACTTCTCCCTGCCTTACAATCCCATATTGTCTCCACAGACCGCTGTGTATAGGGGTATACAGATATATATATATACACACACACATAAGCCGCTGTAGGCTGATCATAGAAGGATCGGGATTCCTGTTATTTGCTTTATAGAGGACCAGCGTCTTTCGTGGCGTTCACCCGCCCGTCATCCTTCACGCCTATGAATATATAGATAGATATGGAGAGTAACGCTCTGCTTTCCTAGGCAGCACATCGCACGCCCGGCTTTATATAGAATCAGGGCGGTTGTGTTCACTGCAATCCTAAATATAACAATGCAGAAGATGAGATATTTCTCTGCACACGAAGGCTTTATATAGTGTCACAGCGCAGTATATATATATATATCCCCCCTCCCCCATAGACGATCAGTTCCCTGCTCCTTACCTGATAATCTTCCCTTTCTCACTCGTGGTTTAGTCGCTCGTCGTTTATAATCAATTTGTCTTTACTGTAATGATAATCAGTTCTTTATGTGCTGACTCCCTGCTGAGCTCATAGCAGCTTACATGAAGAGAGATAAAGCAGAGCTGCAGTGTAAAGCATGGGGTTGTGCCCGATTAGAAAAACATGGCTGCTTTCTTTCAAAAACAATGCCACACCTGTCCACAGGTTGGATCTGGTATTGCAGCTTATTTTCATTCACTTCAAATACAAAAAGGCCGTACTGATACCAGGGCAGGTTAATACACCAGTGCCCAGCAGTGATTTCAAGTACATTCGATCCCATTTTCTGTGATTCGAGTTGCAATACCAGACACAACCCATGGACAGGTGTGGCGCTGTTTGTGGATAAAAGCAGCCATGTGTTTCTGATCCTGCACAACCCTGTGAACATGTCAGCCGCTGCAGTCACGGATATTAACAGAGCTGACAATGACGAAAGTGAATATCAGGCGAGCATCACCCTGAAGTCGTGATTTATATATAATGATACATTAAAGGGGTTCCCCCATAATCATTATTTATCTCACAGGGTAGGTGATAAATATCTGATCAGTGGTGGTCCGACTGCTGGGACCCCCACCGATCACGAGAACGGGCTTACAGTTCTGTTCCTGGGAGCCCCATAGGAATGGAGCGGTAGTGCGCACGCTCGGCCACCGCTCCATTCATTTCTATGGGGCTCCCAGGAACAGCACGGTAAGCCCGTTCTCGTGATCGGTGGGGGTCCCAGCGGTCGGACCACCACTGGTCAGATATTTATATCACCCATATTGTGGATACCTGATAAATATTTATTATGGGAAAAACCCTTTAATAGATTCCTTGCTTGACTCCTAAGAAAATATGAGAACTACATCCAAATAATCTTACTGTGCCTCAATGATTTCTAGCCAGTACCCCCATAACAGTGGCAGGCATAGCGTCCCCATAAAAGTGACAGCCCAAAAAATTTCGGTCTGGTGCCCTCATATAAAATACAGCTATATTTCCTCCATAACAGTAGCAGCCTTAGTTACCCCATAATAATGACAGCCACATAGCAACATCGCCCCATACAAGGAAACATCCACAGTTCCCCAAAACAGACTCGGCCACAGTACCAGTCAGAGTGTCCCCATAACAGACAGACAAAGTGCCCCCATAACCGTGACAAGCACATTACAGAAGAGTGGGTGCTCACAATGGTATCCTGCTGTATGTGACGATGACATTGGCCGCTACGTGACCTGTCAGTGTATAATGTTACAAGCGCTGCAGGCTATGGCCGCTGCAGTGCGCTCCTCCGTCCAGCAGGTGGCGCTGCAGTGACAGCGGAGACGCGGGCTGTCTGTGTGCAGTGGATGATACGGTGGAGGATGGGGAAGTAGGGAGGATGATGAGGGCAGCTGGAGACGGATGAGCCCGGACTCCTGCGGGTTGGGACTCGGTGTATATGTATATGAAGCGGGCAGGTATATAGCCGGGGCAGAGCTGGGGGGGACGAGGCGACCACCATATATATTTATATTCCGCAGTCGGCTCATGTGTCATGTCATCCACTAATAACTCCCAGTATCTCACTACAACCCCCATCCTCTCATACTGCGCTTTATATGTGTATATATAGGGTTGAGTGTCCTTATATATATGTGGTGCCTCGCCAGCTGTTGTTGTACTACAAGTCCCAGCATGTCCAGTCATAGCACCGCTGAGGATTTGTTGCTCTGCAACAGCTGACGCCGCGATGACGACGACTTTGCCGTGTCCCGTAGGATTATAATTGAGACCGTAAACGTGCGTGGTTCAGGTTGACCGTGAAGTCTGCGAGATCTGAAGCCCCTATAGATATCCGTGGTAACGAGCGCGTCACGTGACCGCGGGTGACGCCTCCATTGATTTTTGTTGACGCCGATTGACGAGACACCGGTTGCTGCGTCGGCCGAACAAAAACGTTGCGGCGCGCACGGAAAGCTTGTACTGCGCTGCTCCAGTCACATGACTTTGTCTTTCTCCCTATAAGACGCAGTTAAAATGTCACATGACTGCGTGCCGGCGTATCAGATTATCTCCGCCATTACTATTCTGTCTTTCTTGTAACCGCAGGCAAGATCCGCGCCTGAAAGGAACGAAATGGTGCGATCATGTTCCGCTGCTAAGTGTGTCAACCGCCAGACCGCGCAGACCAAACGCAAGGGAATAACGTTCCACCGGTAGGTGACCCGGACGCCTGTTATATAAACGCTGGAGCGACGAGTGTATGAAGACCGGACTGAGGGAGCGATAACAATGATGGGAGGTTGAGTCCGATCGTGACATTTGGTCGCCCGCGAATTACGGTGAAATCGCAGCATTATTGCAACTTGCACGTAACCTCAGTGTTTTCCTGATGGCGAAGAATTCACGCGACAATGTCGGAAATCTTGTGGTTCATTGTGACTTTTACCCCATATGGGACCGGTGAGGATGCTCGCAAGTCCTGGTAATGCCGGGATAATCACCGGCCCCTGTCTCAGGGTGTTAATAGACGGGGTCTCCAGTCATCTATGAACCAGTGCAGTGATACGTGACAACTTGCTGCGGAGGTCGCTGTATAATAAGGACTTATTGATGGGGCCCTGTCATACTAAAAACGGGTGACCTAAACCAGACAGTCCCTTTAAGGCGGCCAGATCACGAGCCGACCATTGAGTTTGTGCACACACATCTGGCTAAGTTGATCAGACTTGTTCGGGTCAGTTCACACGTAGCGTAAATAATTCGGAAATCCGGAAAATCCGCAGCGTAATACAGAAGCAGCAGAGTGGATGAGAGAGAACAAATCTCGTCAATTGTATTTGCGTAATCGCTGCTTTTTTGTTGCAGGTTTTCTCCTTTGAATTCAATGGGGAGGTAAAACCCGCAACAAATGCGGAAAAACTGCGATTCCGCCGCAAAAAACGCAACTCAGAGAAAAAAATCTTATACTTACCCAGAATTCTGTGTTTCTGCGTCCAGGCCGGCCTCCTGGGATGAGGTTTCATCCCATGTGATTTCTGTAGCCAATCACAGTCTGCGGCGGTCACATGTAAGGAAGCATCATCCCAGGGCTGCAGGACGTCGGAGGGACATGTCGCCATGGTAATAAGTATTCATTTATTTTTTTCATTGCGAGATTTCCGGAGAGGACAATCCAGCCTAAAAATCTGCACCATAATATGATGCGGTTTCTCAGCCGTAATTCCCTGTAGGGACCAGGGGATATGCACTGTGTGCTTTTACGCAGCGTGTCCGCCCTGTGTGAACAAAGCCTTAAAGGAACACTTGGCAAAAGAAATACATTGTATTCTGCCTAGTGCAGGGGCGGAGCATGACACAAGGATTATCTCTGATGTTCTTTTAATCCGTGTCATGCTCCGCCCCCTCAGGCTTTGTACTAGACATAACACATTGTATTGCCTGGTCTCTTCATTTTGTGACCATTTATTTTTTTCCAGATTTCCGAAAGAAGAGTCCCGGAGGACGCTGTGGGTGACGGCCGTGTCTCACTCTCACGCAGCGGTCGGCAGTGACTGGACCCCGTCTGTTCACAGCTCCCTGTGCTCGCAGCACTTTCACGATAAACAGTTCGACCGGACCGGACAGACCGTGCGGCTGAGGGACTCTGCGGTCCCCGTAATCTTCACGACGCTCAGCGTACCAAAGGTGACATTAATTGTTCCGTCCTTCCAGGACTTGTCCGGTCCTGTCCTATTAGGGGTCCCCCGTTCAGGATCCCCATCTGTTGTCCAGAGCGCCCCCTGTCTTCCACATCTAATGCTTTTCTTTGGTCACATCCTTATTCTTTCGGGTTCTAGATGCCTCGACACTGCTCCGCTCTCGGCTGCACCACTCGAGATTCTCGACAGACGAGAGACGACGACATCTCCTTCCACAGGTCTGCTCTGCTCTTATTCCATATTGATGAAAAAACACATTTAACCCCTTAATGACCGGGCCATTTTGCACGTTAATGACCAAGGATTATTTTTTGTTTTTTCACGGTCGCATTCCAAGAGTCGTAACTCTTTTTTTATTCCGTCGACATAGCCGTATAAGGGCTTGTTTTTTGCGGGACGAGTTGTATTTTGTAATTGTACCATTTTTAGATGCTTATAATATAATGATTAACTTTTATTAACTTTATTTTAGGAGAGAATTGAAAATAAGCAGCTGTTCCAGCATTGATTTTCACGTTATAAGTTTACGCCGTTTACTATGCAGCGTAAATAACATGTTAACTTTATTCTATGGGTCGGCACGATTACGGGGATACCAAATATGTATAGGTTTTATATGTTTTTTCTACGTTTGCACAATAAAAACCCTTTTAGAAAAAAATTACTTGTTTTTGCATCGCCGCATTCCAAGAGGCGTAACGTTTTTATTTTTCCGTCGATGTGGCCGTACGTGGGCTTGATTTTTGCGGGACAATGTGTAGTTTTCATTAGTACTATTTTGGGGTACATAGGACTTATAGATGAACTTTTATTTTATTTTTTATGGGGGGAATGGGAGAAAAGAGAGAATTTTGACGTTGTTTTTTGCGTTTTCTTTGGACGCCGTTCATCCGGCGGTTTAATTAATATGTTCATTTTATTGGTCAAGTTGTTACGATCGCGGGGATACCATATATGTGTATGTGTGATTTGTTTTGACACTTTTACTAAATAAAACCACTTTTTGGGCCAAAAAAGTAGTTTTATTTGACTTTGACTGTAATTATTTTTTATTTTTTTTCACCAACTTTATTTAACTGTTTTACATTTTTTTTTTTAGTCCCACCAGGGGACTTCACTATGCGATCTGCTGATCGCATATATAATGCTTTGGTATACTTAGTATACCGAAGCATTATTGCCTGTCAGTGTAAAACTGACAGGCAATCTAATAGGTCATGCCTCCGGCATCGCCTAACAGGCAGATGCTGAAGGCAGACCTGGGGGTCTTTGTTAGACCCCCGGCTGTCATGGAAACCCGACGGCGACCCGCGATTTGTTTGCGGGGGCGCCGATCGGGTGACAGAGGGAGCTCCCCCCTCTGTCAAACACATTAAATGCCGCTGTCACTATTGACAGCGGCATTTAATGGGTTAAACTGCCGGAATCGGCGCGCGCTTCGATTCCGGCAGTTGCAGCAGGAGCCAGGCTGTGTATAACAGCCGTGCTCCTGCCGCTGATCGCGTGGGTACAGTCTCAGTACCCGCACGATTACAGGACGGATATATCCGTCCTCCTGCGCGAACTGCCAGCTGCAGAGGACGGATATATCCGTCCTTCGGCGTTAAGGAGTTAAAGGGGCTCTCCGGGAGTAATAAACAGGAATCAAACACAACATCTCCGACCCTGGTCCCCGAGATCTGAGGTCAGGGGTCGCATTTCAATTGCATGTAAATGACAACGTTTCACCACTGTAATATTTAACCTCTTAATGCACCGTGCTGTACATGTACGTCATGGTGGTCACATGGGCACAGAAGCCCGTCCAATAAACTGCGGGATTCCAGCGGTTATTAAGAGCTGGGCTCTGGCTGTAACAGCCCAGACCTGGGAAACCTGATCGTTTAACACTTTGGATGCCGCGGTCAATCGTGACCGCAACATCTAAAGTCTTTTAATGGACGAGGGGTCTTCCTCTGTCAGCCCATCGGCACCGCACCAATGGTTTACATGGCAGCCGGAGCCTAAGGGTATGTGCACACACACTAATTACGTCCGTAATTGACGGACGTATTTCGGCCGCAAGTCCCGGACCGAACACAGTGCAGGGAGCCGGGCTCCTAGCATCATACTTATGTACGACGCTAGGAGTCCCTGCCTCTCCGTGGAACTACTGTCCCGTACTGAAAACATGATTACAGTACGGGACAGTTGTCCTGCAGCGAGGCAGGGACTCCTAGCATCGTACATAACTATGATGATAGGAGCCCGGCTCCCTGCACTGTGTTCGGTCCGGGACTTGCGGCCGAAATACGTCCGTCAATTACGGACGTAATTAGTGTGTGTGCACATACCCTAACAAAGACTCACAGGTCTACCATAAGCATCTGCCTATTAGGCCAATAAAGTGAAGAAAAAAAAAAAAGTTGATTTATTCACATTCTACCCCAATTTTTTGTTAGAAAAATAAGTCAATAAATTAGATGTATCCCAAAAGGGTACGAAGTAAAACTACAACTGCAAAAAACCAGCACTCACACGGCTACGACGACGGAAAAATAAAAAGTTCTGGTTCTCAGGATGCGGCCGTGGAATGTGCTTTTATTGTGCAAAACTACGAAGACGTAAAAAAAATATTTGGTATCCTGTCAGCCCGCAAAATAACGTTAATTCCTTATTTTTATCGCAAGGTAAACAGTGGAAAAAAATAATGGTGGAATTGCTGGTTTATTTTTGCACCCCCCCCCCCCTAAAAAAAATAATTGTTAGAAATAAAAACTGATTAATAAACCATATGTTATCCAAAATGTTGTCATTATGAACAGTACAACTCTTCCTGCAAATAACAAGCCCTCATACAGCGACGGAGAAGTAAAAAGGTTAGAGCTCTTGGTATCCGGTCCCTCAGTATATGATCGGTGGGGGTCCGACACTCAAACCCTGCACCGATCAGCTGTTCCGGCTGCCTCTATACAGTGTTCGGAGCCATCTGCTTACGGCACGGACCACTGCATAAGATCCGGTTCCCAGAGGCAGCCGGAACAGCTGATCAATGCGGGGTCCAGGTGTTGGACCCCCACCGATCATATACTGATGAGGTCATCAGTATGAATAACCGCCCCGTGTCTGGACAACCCCTTTAAGGCCCAAAATAGACTGACCCTTAACGGGTTAATGGAGTAATCTAGAATCTTTTCCACTCATTAGATGTATGTCACCCAAACCTGCTGATTTCGGCAGGACCGGCCGACCATCTAACGTGTATGGTTCGTCCCATTTCTCCCTCGATTGCAGATGTTGGGGGAGAAAGGGTTCGGGCATGTTGAATTTCACCATGATCCCATCCTTTTTTTCTTTAGTAGATAGTTAGTAGGGCATTATCCCTATTGAAAATACATGCACGCATAGCAGAGCCGAGGGTGTATGGGGTGGTCAAGAGGAATAGTGTAGTCCGAACAATCGTTTGACCAACGTTTATTTCAAGTGTATCGCCAGCCTTAGAAATGTAACCCCCAAATGATCAGATGACTTGGTTGTGCGGCCTCATTGTCCCTGCATTTTGACACCTGTCATGCATCTGCACATATGCAGAATTGTATATAGCGCCGGGGACGATGCGTTCACATAACCGCGGGGACGACGCGATCACATAACCGCGGGGACGACGCGTTCACATAACCGCCTGGTTATGACGATGAAAGGCCGCGAGCTTTAATAGCCGCGTGCAGGGTTTAAAGTCGCTCCGTTTTTGTATTTTCTGCTGGTTTGGACGCAGGGCCGGAGATCCCTCTTATCATGGGGATGTTTTATTGCTATTATGTAGCACGTTTGTTGGGTATTGGGTGAAACTTTCTTCTTTCTTACAAGACTTCCCAGGAAAGAAGATCCGAGACGGGGCCTTTGGATTGCAAACTGCAGAAGGACAGACCCCAGCGGCAGCGGGCTTTGGGACCCTTCCTCTGACTTCGTGTATTTCTGCTCCAAGCACTTTGAGAAGAGCTGTTTTGAAGCCGTTGGCATCAGGTAGGCGTCTCAGAAATGTAGAAATACGTCCTAAAGGGATTCTAGGAGGACCCACAGCAAATATAGCACCATCTAGGGATGCATCCAAAACTTCAATACCATTTAGATACCGTTCACTCTGAAACGGTTCAATACCGTCAACTCGTGTATTTCGATACTAAGCTGTGTGGCCGCACAGCTTAGTATCGAAATAAAGAAGAGAACATGGCCGCGCACTGTACAGCACCCACCATGTTCCCTTCAAGAGTGCCGCCGGCCGCGTCACAGCAGGAGGGAGGAGCGCTCCTTCCTTTCTCTACTGCCACCAATGATAAGCTGGGAACGTGAGGAAGGGGCAGGCCGGGGACTCTTTCGAGCGGCTCAGGGTTCCTGATGACGTTCCTGTGTCGCTCGCACCGCAGTGCACAGTGACAGCCCAGTCCCAGGCAGGTATTACGCCTCATGCACGCGACCGTTGTGCCACTCGGGCTGTTTTTGACGGCATCCGAGTGGCACCCGATCGTCTTCACGGACCCATTTACTTTAGCGGGTGAAAAATGGTCCGAGTCTCCGATCCGAGGAAAGATAGAACATGTCCTATCTTTCCTCGGATCACTGACGGGACTCGGACGGCGCACTCAGTCGTGTTCATGGCGTAAGGCCTCATGCACGCATCCTTCACCGTTTTCACGTCCGTTTAAAACTGATCCGTGTGTCCGTTGTGACTTCCGTGCGGTTTCCGTTGTCACTCCGTGTCCGTTCCGCTATAAACTGAGGCTGTGCTTCCGTTTGTCTTCCGTTTTAAACTATCTGTTAAATTCCATCCTGTATGTTGAACGCAGGAAACTTTGACACGCCCTGACGTTGCTTAGCAACGGATCGGTGAAAAACGGACGGCACACGGATGACTTCCGTGTGCCGTCCGTTTTTTTTGATGGACCCATAGAGTTCAATGGGCCCCACGTTCCCCGAACGACGGACAAAAGTAGGACATGCAATACTTTTGACGGAGCGGACAAATGTAACAGTCAAAAGAAACGGAAGTCTGCATGGCCCTATAGAAATGAATGTGTCCGGGTGCGATCAGTTAAAACACCAGATAGCACCCTGAAGAAAATGACTGAAGTGGTCATGATGCCTTATAGAGAGAGCAGGGGAGGATGGAACTACGGGAAGCCCATACAATGAATGGTTGTGATCTCATCGGGTCTGTTCTCTGTTTTACAGCGGATACCATCGCCTGAAGGAAGACGCCGTGCCCACGATATTTACACCGTCCGCAAAACTGCGGAGAACAGCAAAACTTAAAGCACAGAAAAAGACAAACGTCACAAAAGTAAAGAGGAAAAAGTGAGTGTGAAACCTCCAGAGAACTGTCACATCATGCAGGGAAGGAGCTCATGAGGCTTAACCCAGAGAAGCCTCAGTCCCTGCGGTGGTTTCCCGA
Source organism: Rhinoderma darwinii (assembly GCF_050947455.1). Classification (NCBI taxonomy): domain Eukaryota; kingdom Metazoa; phylum Chordata; class Amphibia; order Anura; family Rhinodermatidae; genus Rhinoderma; species Rhinoderma darwinii. The sequence continues at coordinate 15,961,573 of NC_134696.1, read as the reverse complement.
TAATCTTTTCTGTAATGATAATCTGCTCTTCTTATACTGACCTCCTGTTGAGCTCATACACAGCTGCACTTCTGAAGAAGCAGAACTGCAGTGTAAAGCAAGGAGGTAGACGGGAGCAGCCTGAGCCTCTCATGAGACAGCGGAGGGGCTTCAGTCTCTAATAGACGAGAATCCCCCACCACTTACCGCCTCTATTACTCCCCGCCTCTATTACTTACTGCCTCTATTACTCCCCGCCTCTATTACTCCCCGCCTCTATTACTCCCCGCCTCTATTACTTACTGCCTCTATTACTCCCCGCCTCTGTTACTCCCCGCCTCTGTTACTCACCGCCTCTGTTACTCACCGCCTCTGTTACTCACCGCCTCTGTTACTGACCGCCTCTGTTACTGACCGCCTCTGTTACTCACCGCCTCTGTTACTCACCGCCTCTGTTACTCACCGCCTCTATTACTGACCGCCTCTGTTACTCACCGCCTCTGTTACTCACCGCCTCTGTTACTCACCGCCTCTGTTACTCACCGCCTCTGTTACTCACCGCCACTGTTACTCACCGCCACTGTTACTCACCGCCACTGTTGCTCACCGCCTCTGTTGCTGACCGCCTCTGTTGCTGACCGCCTCTGTTGCTGACCGCCTCTGTTGCTGACCGCCTCTATTGCTGACCGCCTCTGTTACTGACCGCCTCTGTTACTCACCGCCTCTATTACTGACCGCCTCTGTTACTCACCGCCTCTGTTACTCACCGCCTCTATTACTCACCGCCTCTATTACTCACCGCCTCTATTACTCACCGCCTCTGTTACTCACCGCCTCTATTACTCACCGCCACTATTACTCACCGCCTCTATTACTCACCGCCTCTATTACTCTCCGCCTCTGTTACTCCCCGCCTCTGTTACTCACCGCCTCTATTACTCTCCGCCTCTGTTACTGACCGCCTCTGTTACTGACCGCCTCTGTTACTCACCGCCACTATTACTCACCGCCTCTATTACTCACCGCCTCTATTACTCACCGCCTCTATTAGCTGGAGGGCACAACCGTGTAATACATTTCCCTATCAGTGATGCTGGCAGTTTCCCTTGTGAGGCCCCATGCACACGACCGCAATGTTTTTTTACTGGCCGCAAATACGGATCCGTAGTCATCCGCATATCTGGTACGCTGTCTACGGGCTGTAGTGCATCTGTATTTACGGATCCGCAAAAAAAAAAAGTGAGGCTACAAATGATGTCGCCAACATGATCCAACCCCTTGAAAAGGCCAAATGATCAATCAGGCGCCATTTTCTTGGGGAATCCCCTGCCATCGCATAGCAAAGCTTCCGCAATTACAGACGGCTATAGATGCACATCCGTAGCCCTCCGCAATTTTGTACGCAGCCATAGACTTCTATGAGCAAGTCCGTGCCGCGATTGCGGACAAGAATAGGTCGTGTTCTTTATTTTGCGGATCATTTCTACGGCCCGGACAGACATCTGTAAATATACGGAAAGGCGTCCGTAGACAATAGAAATGAATGGGTCCTCAGATTATCCATAATTACGAATAAAAACTATGGTTGTGTGTGTATGGGGCCTTGTGGCAACTGACTGCAGCAGGACCCAAACACCCGCTTCCCCGCGAACAGCTGCATTATGAAAGGGGTTGAAAGATGTGCAACCGCTCATATTCTCACCTCTGTAGTAGGGAAAAAAGGCCCCCCTAAATGTGTAATTTAGACAGCACATATCCCCTCTAATTGGTAATAGGGGGTCACTGGAGGCTGTACAGGGGGAGAGGTGACAGTAACAGGCCGGGCTCTTTCTTCCTGCTCTCACTTGCAGCTCCCTCCTCCCTTACAGAGACACAGAACCAAGAAATAAACTTTTCGTCCTGCTCCCCCGACTTCAATCGAACCCCGAATATTACACCTGGAATATTGCAACTAGAGCTATGAGCCTGTATTGTAGCCGCGGTCAGCAATTAATGACGTGTCACCTATGTCCCTGTCAGTGAGGGGTTAATCATGCTTTATACTTGTCTACCCTTTGAATCGGATGCTTTTTGGTGTTGTGCGTTTACCTTTCTATCTTATGATTTGGACTAATTCCTCCATAGGGACTTCCTGGTAAACGAGCCGTCACCAGAGAGCGCCGATCCTTCTAATAACCAGAGCTTTGATAGCGGGAGGTACGACAATGTACCCACGCCGGATCTGGTGAACTTCCACGGACTGTGCCCTGAAAACATTGATATTCCAGGAGACGCGGCTCCGGCTGAAGGAGCTTTGGCCACCACGGTGGACCACCGGATGCACCCAGAGGCCGCACTGGAAGACATAGAAGTCGCATCTGTAATGAACGGGCCGCTCTCAGACTTGGAATTGTCTCAGGTACGGGAGGAGATGTCTCTGAACACACAAACACGTGAACCCTCGGAGCGGGCGGACAAAACCGCTCGGCCCGTGTCTCCCTCCACGTACATGATGCGCATCCCGCAGCCCCCGGGGGCTTATATACAAAACGAGCATAGTTACCACGTAGGGAACGCGCTCCTATGGAAGCGAAGGGCGGAGGCCGCGCTGGAGGCTCTGAGCAAAGTTCAGCGGCAGCTGGAGGCCTGCAGGAGGCGAGAACAGCGGCTGCGTCTGCGGATCTCCTCTTTACAGCAGGAACACATGCGGGAGAGACGGGCGCAGTCTGACGTCCGGGAGAAGCTGAAGGAGCATCTTCAAGTGTTCGAACTCCAGCTCATCAATGACTTTGTGTGAAACGGCGGCCATGAGTCAACCGGACGGCCGGAGGGGGGAGGGGAGTATGTTATCCTGTCTAACGAAATCCCAGTCTAATCGTTATATACACAAAAGTCCCATCAATCTTTTACCATACTTTGTGTTTCAATTCCTTACTGGTTTCAAGGTCTCTAATTGCTGTCAGTGAATGGAAACATCCATTGTTTACATTTAGAATCTGAAAACCCACCTGTCCCGCTCATACAGCTGTTGGGCTTGTTATAATGTGTCAGTTTAGACCCGAGGCAACACAAATCTCCCTCCTGTTCCGGACTTGAGGATGATAGCTCTGACCTTAGCTGATAAATTGTACTCAGATGTGTGAACAGGGCTAGTCCAGGGCGCTGACTAAAAACAAGAATGTTTCCCTTCTCTGACAGCAAGCAGAGATCTTGATGAGGAATTGAAACACCACGTATATTAGAAAGTTGCAGAACTTTACATTATAGACGGGCTGTCCAGGTTTAGAAAAACATGGCTGCTTTCTTCCTAAAACAGCGCCACGACTGCCCATGGGTTGTGTGTGGTATTGCAGCTCAGTTCAATTCCCTTTAATAGGGCTGAGCTGCAATACCAGACACAACCCACAGACAGATGTGGCGCTATTTTTGGAAGAAAGCAACCATGTTTTTTTTCTCCAGTTTTAAGTCCTTCCGTTTGGTGAAACTTTGCTGAATATTTTAAAGGGGTTTCTGGGTTTTTGAAAATGCCCCTCAAACAGCTTAAAATAGCAAAACAACCCCCTCCCCCACATACTTTTTGTTTTTGCTTCGTTCTTCTGTGTAGTGACGTTGGGTTTGACCACCGCGGTGACCTCTCCTCCGCTTGCAGCGATTGGCCGCCATGACGTTTCTGACCTATGGGCGTCACATTATTACACAGGAGGGTGCACAAAGGTGCAGGGTGGGGGACCCAAAATGGTGATTGTGGGCTGCTTATATGTCAATGCTCAACGAGGAAGCGCCAAACTGACCCTGTGGTTAAAGGGACTGTCTACTTTGGACAACATCTGTTCACTAAGCCGGTCCCCGGTGACCGGTCCTGTTGCTTGGACACCCCCTGCAATCAGCTGCTATGGCCAGTGGTCCTGCAAAGTGAGAACTGACTAGCGCCCCCTATCAGCCCTTATAGGGCACTCTCGAGGGCAGATGACCCGTCTAATGCCGAGGTGACAGTTACTTTCCCTGCTTACAATGTTCTGCTTCATGTCCGACCTTGTTTGCCGGCAGAGATGGCTTTGTCCTCGTTCACCACTCGCAGGATATTCAATATTCGAGGGTTTTTTTTCTTTACATTTTGTAAACTTGTCTGTGTCCAGAATTAAAACCTTGTCTTTCGTGTAGTTGAAATGTTCCTGCACTTTACCGCCGTCCCGTCTTATTCTTCCTCCTAGAGTCCGCCACGCCGGGGGCTTTAGCGTTGTGTCCGGGAATGAATCGGGTTCAAAATGAATCTGTCGTCTTAGTTCTGTCCCCCTTCTGCAAAAGCTGGTGGACAACCAATATGGCCGCCTGACTATTCAGGACTCTAGAAAAGTTGTCATGTCTGTCTAGATATATGCACCAACACAAGTGAGGGATGTAGCGTTGGATCGCTAGGCAGAGTCTGGGAAAGTTGGGTGACTACCAAGCCGTAATGATCTACATCAGTGGTCCGCAACCTCCAGCACTCCATCTGTTGTGAAACTACAATTCCCAGCATGCCCTGACCGCTTTTGGCTGGAATAATAAGGCCTTTGGCTGTCAGGGCATGCTGGGAGTTGTAGTTTCACGACAGTGCCGAAGGTTGCCGACCCCTGGTCTACATAATGGTTAAAGGGAACTCATTTCCCAGACCGGCCCCTTGTATAAGGTCATCTGGATGTCCTATCAATGGTGATATAGAGACCGACTGCCCCTCCCCCCATTTCTTCAGTCTGTTCACATGTCGCGGTCAAAAAGTGTAAGCCAAAAAAACGCAAATTGACCGTGACGTGTGAACACGGCCTAAAGCATCTGCTGTCCATCAGACTCGCATGGGTTAGAGGTGGAGGGCTGAAGTCTTGATATATTTTGCTTCCTCTCTGCAACCTCAGGCCTCATTCAGACAGCCACGCTGCGCCTGCATTTTAGCGTCCATATTACGGCCGCAGGTCTAATGATATTACGGCTCTCTGGATGAGGCCGGACAGACAGAATCACTGCTTAAAGGGGTCGTCCGGTTCGGCAAATAAATTTGTATTCTTTGTATAAAGTTATACGTTTTTCTAATATACTTTCTGTATCAATGACCGTTTTCCAGATCTCTGCTTGCTGTCGTTTAATAAGAACCTTCATTGATTACTCGTAGTGAATAAAATCTGTTGTGTTATGGACACACAGGAGCTCGGCTCGTTACAAGCTCTGATAACGGCACTGTAACGCCTCATGCACACGACAGTGTGCGCCGGCCGTGTCCCGTCAGTGATCCGTGAAAAGACAAGACGTGTCCTATGTTTCCACGGATTGGAGAATCGGGTCAGTTTTTACGGAACCGATTCACCCACTAAAGTGAATGGGTCCGTGAAAACTATCAGGTGCCACTTGGATGATGTGAAAAACAGCCCAAGTGCCACCTGGTCGTGTGCAATTGCACTTGGGGTACATTCACACAGGGCGGGTACGCTGCGTAAAAGCACAGGGTGTATCCGTCCTGTGCGCCGCAGGGAATTCCGGATGAAAAACCGTACCAAAAAAATATATATATATATATACTTACCATGGTGACGCGGCCCCCTGACATCATGGCGCTCTGCAGCCCCGGAATGACGTTTCATCTCATGTGACCGACGCAGCCTGTGATTATGAACGTCATCCCAGGAGGCCGGACCGGAGGAAGAAACACAGACTTCTGGGTAAGTATAAGAATTATTTTTTTTATGAGTTACGTTTTTTGCGGTGGAATCACGATTCCACTCAAAAAACCTGCAACATCTGCTATTTGTGCGTGTTTTACATCCACATTGAATTCAATAGGGAAATTCCGCAACAAATAAGCAGCGATTACACATACAGTTGACAAGATGCAGGTCAATTTCTGATTGTTTTTTCCGTTCATCATCATCATCATCATCAGGATGGGATTTGTTCTATCTTATCCACTCTGCTGCTACTGTGTTAGGCCTTATTCACACGAAGGTGTTATACGTCCGTGATATATGACGCGCTTCGCACGGACCTATGTAAGTGAATGGGGCCGTTCAGCGTGTCCGTGATTTTCACGCAGCGTGTGTCCGCTGCGTAAAACTCACAACGTCCTATACTTGCCCGTGTTTCGCGCAGCACGCACCCATTGAAGTCAATGGGTGTGTGCAAATTGCGCACGGCACACGGAAGCACTTCTGGGTGCCGCGTGTGATTCGCGCAACCGTAATAAAAAGAATGAATGAAAATGGAAAAACACCTGCTTTTATGTTTGTAAAAGTAAAACCAGAGTGTCATCATGATGCCGGCTGCACGAAAATCACGCAGCCGCGCACCATATGCAGATGTCACAATGAGTTTTGCGCGCGCAAAACGGACACGCTCGTGTGAATAAGGTCTTATGCTGTGGATTTTCCGCAAAACAAATTCCGTTGCGGAAAATCCGCAGTATTTAAGCTACGTGTTTACTGACCCGAACTGTAACGAGCCCTGCACCTGTGTCCATCACATGACCAAAAAACATAATGATGAAACGTGGTCCTCTGCTCTAACTTCTGGTTTACTAGCACTGGGCCTTTTTTTGTTTCGGGTAGAACCTACTCACTACCTCTGGGTGATGCCGACCTGCTCTTTATTGTCTTCAGTGTCGGCTTCTCCATTAGGCTTTATTCACACACGTGTGCGTATTGCGCGCGCAAAAAACACAGCATTTCGCGTGCGTAGCAGTTCTGTGTGTCATCAGTATGTGCTGTGTGATTTTCACGCATATGCCATGCTTACGACACTCTGTTTTTATGTTTACAAACAAAAGCAGGAGGTGCTTTTATGTTTTCATTCATTTATTTTACAACTGTAGCGCCAATCAAGTGCTTCCGTGTGCCGTGCGCGATTTTCACGCACCCATTGACCAATGGGTGCGTGCTGCGCGAAACACAGCCAAGTATAGGACATGCCGTGAGTTTTACGCAGCGGACGCACGCTGCGTGAAAATCACGGACTGTCTGAACGGCCCCATTGACTAACATAGGTCCGTGCGACGCGCGTGAAAATCATAATACGTAATACACGTTCGTGTGAATAAGGCCTCAGGCCACAGCTATGATCAGTGACTCCAGCTTAGAAGCGTTCCTATTGGAGTCAGGGGTAGTCTGAGATCCCCCTCCTGTCTCATCAGATGCTGCTTCTCTGTTGCTACCTCATGCTTTACACTACTGCTCTGCTTGTTCGGATTAGTTGCTGTGTGAGGGTATGTTCACACGCCCTATTTACGGTAATTCAGGCATTTTACGCCTTGAATTACGCCTGAAAAAACGGCTCCAAACCGTCTGCCAACATCTGCCCATTGATTTCAATGGGTCTTACGGTGTTCTGTGCAGACGAGGTGTATTTTTACGCGTGGCTGTGAAAAGACGGCGCGTAAAAATACGCCCGCCTCAAAGAAGGGCATGTCACTTCTTGGGACGTAATTGGAGCCGTTTTTCATTGACTCCATAGAAAAACAGCTCCAATTACGTCCGTAATGGACGCCGCGAAAAACGCGTGCACTTGTAAAAACGTCTGAAATTCAGGAGCTGTTTTCGCCTGAAAACAGCTCCGTAATTTCAGACGTATTTGGCGTTGCCGTGTGAACATACCCTAAAAGTACAAGCCCAGTAGAAAGTCAGTGCATGAGGAGCTGATTATTACAGCAGGACAGAATGATTATAAACTACAAGTAACTAAACCAGTGACATCAAGATTATAATTAGATGTTGATGCAATCATGGCCAAGATATTAGACTGAAGTTTCACATCCGATACCCGTATCCAGATCCAAATCATTGGTTATATCGATATATCGGAGAGAAGTAAGAGACACAGACAATGATTGTATGCTCAAATATTCTTCTCTGCGTTTATTGCCAAAATCTCATCACAATAATATCATTCAAAACGGGAATAGGCTTGAGGTTTTCCAATCACAGGCAAGGAAGACATTATAAATGTAAAACTATAAATCCCATGAAACTCTACAACGTCCCATCGTCCACACCTGCTGTTGTTCTCAGGCCAGAATGAATTCTTATCTTACTTACTTCACTTGCGATGAAAGACCCCTCTCATAGAATTGTAATCCCCAAGGTCAATACATATTTCTTGTAACAGACGAGGTCAGAACTAATATACTGTCTTAAAGCAACAGACTTCTTAATCACAAAATGGATTCTGTAGAATATAAGATGGATGCAAGTTCTACAAGATGGAGTTTACACAAAATTGAATCACTTAAAGGGAAGGTGTCATGATTTTTTTTTTATCATACTGCTTTTAGTATATTAACATAAATGTTATTTATTTGTGTTCCCATCATTTACTTTTTACATTGTTCTTACTTTTACTTCTCTATGGGGGCTGCCATTTTTTTTCCATCTCTGTATGTGTCGATTAACGACACATACAGAGAACCTATACGGCACATACAACCGCATAGAGAATGCGAACGGGAGCCGTTTCATTCTCTGCAGTGTATGCCGGCTGTGTGGGAACGGCGCAGGCGTCGCTCCCACACAGACCAAAACAAAGCTCGTTCGCAGAGCGAAATCCGGCGCCATTTTCATGTGGACCGGAAGCCGCTGCCGGACAGTAAGATGACGACTTCCGGCCGCGGCTTCCGGCCATATGTTCAGACGCAAGGAAGAGGAGCGTAGACCAGCGGAGGCAGGTAATTTATGTTCGTGTATGATGTGTGAATTATGTTCGTGTGATACGGTCTGCTGAGCCCTGTATCTAATCCTCCTACACTGTGCAGTCGCTCAGAAAATGGCGGCACACAGTCTAGGAGGTTTGAAGATTCAACCCCCTCCTTCTCCTGGCACTAGCCAGAATAAGGGAGGGGGGATTGTGTGAGGACACTAGATCGAGTGTGTCCACCCCAAATTTGCAGCATAAAGCAATGAGGTTGCTTACCACATGCCAATGCTGCAATTTTGGGAACTGCTCCCTCTAGTGCCCAGCACTTGGAAATGTTATAAATTAGAATCTAATTTATAACATTTCCTGACTTGTGAAAAAATGCAAACAATGTGTAATCACTTAAATAATAATTATTTAACTGGGGAAAAAAAGAAATTCTAGCGATACATTCCCTTTAAACACATTTTAATCACTTTCACAATAGATAAGAGATGGATCAATGGATAGTTATTAGACAGACAGACAGACAGACAGATATGAGATAGATAGATAGATAGATAGATAGATAGATAGATAGATAGATAGATAGATAGATAGATAGATAGATATGAGATAGATAGATAGATAGATAGATAGATAGATATTACATAGATAGATAGATATGAGATAGATAGATATGAGATAGATAGATAGATATGAGATAGATAGATATTACATAGATAGATAGATAGATATGAGATAGATAGATATGAGAGATAGATAGATAGATAGATAGATAGATAGATAGATAGATAGATAGATAGATATTACATAGATAGATAGATAGATAGATATGAGATAGATAGATATGAGATAGATAGATAGATAGATAGATAGGATCATCCCTCTGTGCTCTGGTCCGGTGGCTTTGATGTGACAGGAGAGAATCAGTGAAGCTTTGCTGGAACATTCTGCACTAATCTCCCGGTTAGGTCTTGTGTACATTACAGATACCGGCTATATATACGGTATATAATGTACTACCGTGTGTCACCGCTTTTATATGAGAATACACATTGTAGTATACAGCTCCATTGGATGCTGTATATGGAGCGTGTATCGCTCCACCCGTTTTTCTCTATATTAATTGACAATGTGTGATCTGCACTGGAGACCTCCAGGTGTCACTCGCTGGCGCCATCGCCTGTTGCTAGGAAACCACCGACACTTAGGCACTGCCTAGCAACACTGAGTCCCTAATAAATAATTACAAATTCTTGAGTCGTCTTCTGTCAAATTATTACAAAATTGCGCATTTCTTCAACCAATGTGGCCACTATTGCAGTTCCCACAGCGGTTGTCTGTCCTAGTTATGCCCGGGCTATAAGGCAACTCACCAAAAAAACGTGGGACTACCGCTTCAGCAACGTTACCAGAATGATTTTCTATGGCAAACTAAATCGGAAAAGACCTTGCCATAGTTACAAAAAAGCTTTAATGTAAGCCTTAGGCCAGGTTCACACACGCAGTTTCTATGCAGTATTGTGTGTCTGTACAGTGGCGTACGTTGGAGTCTTCTGTCGGAGGCTTATGTCGGAAAATCCTCTCAATGTATAAGGCCACGTTCAGACGTAGCAGTCCAGTACAATAAATCTGGATGCGGAATTCAAAACCCCAAATGCAAATTTTGCCAATTATGTGAGGGCTTAAATTTTGCGGGCGAGCTGTAACTTTCACTGATACCATTTTGGGATAAATGCAACTTTTTGATCACTTCTTATTCCTTTTTTTGGAAGGTGACCAAAAAACAGCAAATTGCGTGTTTTATACATTTTTTTTTTTTTTACAGCATTCACCCAGCGGTTTAAACAACTCTATACTTTGATAGTTCGGACTTTTACGGACGTGGCGACACCAGTTATGTTAACTTTTATTTTTTTAACATTGATTTAGGGAAAAAATGGGAAAAGGGGGGTTTTTAGAACTTTCAATATTTATTTTTTTTCGAACAGAAAAAAAATCTTTATTTAACTGTTTTTTACTTTTTTGTTTATTAGTCTCCCTAGGGGTCTTGAAGCAGCGATTGTTGGATCGCCTGCATGATATACTGCAATATTGTATTGCAGTATATCATGACACTGACAGTCTCTTTGAAGCCATGCTGGAGGCAGAGCTTCAAAGGAGTACAAAGATGGCGGACCTGGAGGCCTTCATTAGGCCCCCAGGCTGCCATAACAACCATTGTAACTGGCCGATCGTGAAGTGGGGGCGATGCGATCTCGTGTTTGAGGGGGCGACCCTTGTTCTAACAATTTAAATGCTGCGGTCGCGATTGACCGTGACATGTAAGGTGTTAAACGGGTGGAATCAAAGTGATCTTTGATTCCACCCGTTGCAGTGAGGTTTCGGCTGTATAACAGAGCCGCCACCCGCTGAGTATGGAGCGAGCTTAGCCCATCTTGAGAAAAAAAGGTTCAATCTCCAGAGGCGATAAGTCTTTTATAAAAAAAAAATATCGGCTCCTGTGTCAATGTGTAGAATTTTTTGTTTCATCCCTTCCCTTTTTCCCATCTCTTGGTTGAACTTGATGGACATGTGTCTTTTTTTCCAACCGTAGTAACTATGTAACATCATGTCTGTCTCCAGTAAACTTGGCGGTCTTATATCAGAACAGCCTTGAACGAGGCCAACAGTCTGATATTCAGAGAATACTGCTTTAGAATAAACCTTAGCGAGCAAGATTATATAAAATACATTTCAGAAGCAAAGTATACATAGCCAGAGTATACATATATGTAGCATAAGCATATAATAATGGCAATTGCTATACCAATTGTCACGGTGTGTGTGTATGTGGACCCACTAGGCCGCACCGCCGTAGCGGGGAGGCATCTGGCCAAACAACAGCGCACCCAATCAATACAAAGTCCAGCACAAGGGTACCTGAATAGTCCAGTCACTCGCAGTGGCTAGGCACATATGGAACTTTAGACGGCAGAGGATGCCACATGTGGCACTCGATAGGGCTTAGGAACCAACACAGCACAGGATACAGGAACAGGTGGTAGGGCACGGGAACACTTGGAAACAGGATAACACTGAGGGACCATTTACTGAGACTGACATGGGAATTATAAACAACGCTCAGGCAGGGAGTGAAAGGGCAGGGCCCCTTTTATAGTCCAGAGTGATTAGGGCTAAATTGTAATATAGTTCATGTGCGCACGCTGGCCCTTTAATGCCGGGCACGAGCATGCATGCGCACCCTGCGGGACACAGCCGAAGTGAGTGCAGGCGTCTCCTAGGAAGGAGATGCCGGCCAGCACTCACAGAGCCATGGCCACGGCCGCCGAGGGGTGAGTAGGAACGGCGGTCCGCGGCCGTGGACGCTACACCAATTATATTTCTTTATCAACTCCCCCCTTTTGCTTATTACATAAAAACGTTTATTAACGTAAATGTAATGCTGCTTTTAGGAGTTTTTACTACAGTGATGACAAATGCACATAAATAAGCGAAATGCGACATACGAAACCAGAATAAAAACAATTATCGCAACTATTGGTTTGAGAAATGAGCTGAAAAACTCACGCAACCAAATTCCTATGGAACTCATCCACGAGAACGGGTCCCACTCTAGGTCGCCAATTGTTGATTTTAACCTTTGAAGTTTTTTTACCATCTGTAAATGCCCTGTTACAATATCAGAAATATAAGAACAGCACTCCGCAGGATATGTCATAAATGTAAGATAGATGCAGGTCCCACCTCTGGAACCCGCATCTATCTCTAGAACGGGACCCCTAAACCTCATTCTACCTCTTTGTTTTCCGTCTGATTTCCGACCATGAAGAAGAAAACAACGTAGCTCCGCTGTTTCCGTAACTCCCATAGAACTGAATAGGAGTTACAGAAACAGCATAACTCGCACGCTACTTCCATAACTGCCACACATTTCTTTGGGAGTTATGGAAACAGCGGAGCTCAGCGAGTTACGCTGCTTCCGTAACACCTAACCATGTAATCAGAAAGTGACCGGGAGTCAACGTGAGCACAAAAAGCTAGAACGGGGTTTAGGGGACCCCGAACTAGAGATAGGTGCGGATCCTAGAGGTGGGACCGGCATCTATCTGACATTTAAGACATATCCTGTGAATATCCAAAAAATAAAATATTTGAAGCAGCACAAATCCCGATATCAGGATCAGACAACCAGGCTTTTTCTGAGGATATCCTGTGAATATGTCATAAATGTGCCTGGTGGGAAAACCCCTGTAAGGAATAAATCATCTCCATATTAGAGAAGATCTCCCATTTAAAGGCCCTTTTACACCGGCCGATAAGCGGCTGGTGCAGCGAGCGCCAATCAATGAGTCATCGTTGATCGGCGCTCGTTTGCTCCTGTCACACGGAGCTATGAATGGGGACTAACTCGTCCCCATACATTATTATCACGTTGGCAGCGCGTCTCTCTGTTTACACACCAAGATGCGCTGCCGACAACGATAATATTTCACTTTTTTAAACGATACGACCAGCAGATGATCCAGTGTTTGCTCGTTCATCTGCTGTTCGTTCCCCTGTTTACACGGGGAAATTATTGGCCACCGGCGTTAGATGAAGACTGGTCTGCCCGATAATCGTCCCGTGTAAAACCCTCTTAAGGGTAAGGCCACACAGAGCGGCCCTGTCACGGTCGCAACGCGGCTAACAACCGCGCCGGCACCATGTTCGGTGCGGCTGTCAAACAGCCTGTTTGCAAAATCGTGCGGCCATGAATTAATACACCCTTTATGGCCGCACGATTTTGCAGGTTACAAGTTACCCCCTATTCATTCTCTATGGCAGCGCCGGAAAAAGCCGAATACTGCACTCGGCTATCTCCGGCGCTCCCATAGAGAATGAATGGAGAGGCAGTGCGTGTGCGCATGTAACCGGAATACCTCTTAACGAGGTATTTGACAGCCGCGCCTACATAGTGCCAGTGCGGTTGTTGGCCGCATTGTGACCGTGTCAGGACCGCTCTGTGTGGCCTTACCCTAATGGTATGTTCAGACGCCTAGCAAAAAAATCTGAAAATACGGAGCTGTTTTCAAGAGAATATAGCTCCTGATTTTCAGACGTTTTTTAAGCCACTCGCGATTTTCGCAGCGTCTTTTATGGCCGTTTTTGGAGCTGTTTTTTATAGAGTCAATGAAAAATGGCTCCAAAAACGTCCCAAGAAGTGACATGCACTTCTTTTTCGCAGCCGTTTTATTTACGTGGCCATTTTTCAAAACGGCCCGTCAGAACAGAACGCCGTTTTTTCCATTGAAATCAATGGGCAGATGTTTGGAGGTGTTCTGCTTCTGATTTTTTGGCCCAAAAAACGTCTGAAAATAGGCCGTGTGAACATACCCTGAGGCCGGGTTCACACGAGCATGTTACGTCCGTAATGGACGGATCGTATTTCGACCGCAAGTCCCGGACCGAAAACACTACAGGGAGCCGGGCTCCTAGCATCATAGTTATGTATGACGCTAGGAGTCCCTGCCTCGCTGCGGGACAACTGTCCCGTACTGTAATCATGTTTTCAGTACGGGACAGTAGTTCCATGGAGAGGCAGGGACTCCTAGCGTCGTATATAACTATGATGCTAGGAGCCCGGCTCCCTGTAGTGTGTTCGGTTCGGGACTTGCGGCCGAAAAACGTTCCGTCCATTACGGACCGAACATGCTCGTGTGAATCCAGCCTAAGTCTGAAACTTGTGTAAAGGGAATAGACAGTGAACTCCTCAGAAAGGGGCAGATTTTGTCTGACCCCCACAGCTGGCACCACATTTCCTAAAGTGCAATTGCCTACTTAAAGCGGCTCTGTCACCAGTTTATAAGCGCCCTATCTCCTACCTAATCTGATAGTCGTTGTAATGTAGATAACAACACTTTTTTGTTTTTTTTAAACTTTTATATTTGACGGAGTTATGACTTTTTCGTTTTATGTTAATTTCTTCTAAATGCCCAACTGGGCATTTTTTTAACTTTTGAGCAAGTGGGCGTTGTGAAGAGAAGTGTATGACGCTGACCAATCAGTGACCAATCAGCATCATACCCTTCTCTTCATTCATGTTCAGTTGTACTCACAGCACAGCGTGATCTCGCGAGATCACACTGTGCTGCCACTTACTCCCACATTAACTTTACCGGAGCTACCGGAGAATGACCAGACCTCGTCTCGAACGAAAAATAGTCTAAACTGCTATCTATATTACAGCGACTATCAGATTAGGTAGGAGATAGGGCGCTTATAAACTGGTGACCGAGCCTCTTTAACCCCTTCCCGTCGTAAACAATTTTCAGATTTCAATTTTCGTTTTTTCCTCCCCACCTTCCAAAAGCCTTTTTTATTTTTCCGTCGATATAGTCCTATGAGGGCTTGATTTTTGCGGGATGAGTTGTAGTTTTATTATTTATTTTGCCATATAATGTACTAGGAAACGGGAAAAAAATTATTTGTGCGGTAGAAAGGAAAAAAAAAGCGATTCCTCCATTGTTTTTTGCGCTTCGTTTTTACGGAATTCACTGTGCAATTAAAACAACATGTTAACTTTATTCTCTGGGTCAATACGATTATGGAGATACCAAATATATAGAGTTTTTTCTATATTTTACTACTTTTACAAGTAAAAACCTAAGTGTAAAAAATTTTATTAATTTTGTGTCGCCAAATTTTGAGAGCCAGAACTTTTTTATTTTTCTGTCGATTAAGGGCTTATTTTCTGCGGGATAAGCTGTCGTTTTTAATGATACTACTTTGGGGTACATGCGAAGTTTTGATCACTTTTTATTAAATTTTTTGTGGGAGATGAGGTGACCAAAAATAGAAATTCTGGCGTTTACAAATTATTATTTTTACGGCGTACACCGTGCGGGTTAAATAATGATATATTGTAATAGTTCAGACTTTTACGGACGCGGCGATACCAATTATGTTTATTTATTTATTTTTTTACTATGCTCTAGGGGGGAAATGGTAAAAGTTGTTTTTTTAACTTTACGTTTTTTTTTACAATAAAGTTTTTTATTGATTTTACATGCAAGAAAAATAAAGCAATATACAAATGCCAATTTTTTTTCAGAACGTTAGAACATTAAATGTATACAGGTACCTGGATACATTGGATAGTAAAAGTCAAGAAATGTGAACTTACAATCAGTCAGCAACAAAGCAATGAAGCATTATGGCAGGAGAACAGTTTCTGTACTTATTGTCACCAAGAGATCAGGAGAAAGGAGAAGGAAGATGGTAGGGACATGGGGGAAGGAGAATGAAGGAAGTGGAACCAGATTAATTTCGACAATCAAGGAAGATGACAGACATCTATCCCGAAGAGACAGGATTAGCCAGTATGGCAAAGGGTCAACTCATCTATTGTACATTGTCATCAACCCAAAAATGGCTATAAGTTTTGTCTTCACAAAAAGTTGACCAGGGTTTCCAAATTGTTTGGAATTTAACATATTTATGTAACTCTATATGGGATAACTCCTCCATCATTGCTAGTTGGGCCCCTTTCCTAAGCCAATGTCTAATTGTGAGGGGCTATCTCGGTCTTCCAATAGAGCGGTATAAGCGCCTTAGCCACACCGAACAAATGCTTCCAAAGCACTCCAGGTTTGACCACAGTAGAGGATGTCTATATGTTTAGGAATAATATGCAGGGGTCTATAGTAATGGAAGATTGGGTCAGGGTGTTCAACAGGGACTGTATAGAAACCCAGTATGGAGCTATCTTTTCACATTCCCACCATATATGGAGATATGTACCTGTTGTCTTGTGGCCCCTCCAGCATAGTGATGAGGTGCCCGGATAAATTCTGCTCAAGTTCCAAGGGGTCTTGTACCATGTGGAAGTGAGTTTATATGTGGATTCTTGAAGTTTAATACAGCTAGAAATACCTAGAGAGTTTTTGTAAATCTCCCCTGTCTCTTTCTCTGTAAAGGCCACATTTAATTCTTTCTCCCAGGACCTAATAAATGTAAGGGAACCGGTGGCATACATGACATTTTTGAAATTGTAATTTTTTTTTTACATAAAAAAAACCCTTTATTATACTAATTTTTACTTTTTTTATTTGACGACTTTATTAGGAGACTTCAACCAGCGATCGTTAGATCGCTTGCACTATATACTGCAATACTAATGTATTGCACTATATCGTCTTTCTAACAGGCTTCTATTAAGCCCTGGCAGGGGCGGGGCTTAGTAGGAGTACAAAGATGGGGGACCTGGGGGCCTTCGTTAGGCCCCCAGGCCGCCATAGCAACCATTTCCACCCTGCGATTGCATTGCGGAGGGCGCAGATGAGCTGTTAGAGGGGGTCGCCTCCCCCTTTCTAACGATTTAAATTCCGCGGTCGTTATTGACCACAGCATTTAACGGGTTAAATTAGTGGGATCGCGCTCGAGCGCGTTCCCGCTCGTTACTCTGAAGTGTCGGCTGTTACATACAGCCGACACCCGCATCGTTTGGAGCCGGTTCACTCCGTGAGCCCGTTCCATACTTCCCCTAACCGGCTATGACGTATGGATACGTGAAATGTCAGGAAGGGGTTAATATATATAGGGAACCACTTCTAGGTCTTGTAACTAGTAAGGAAATACAGATTTCCTGGCAAAATCAGATTGGTTATAAATAACACATAAAAATGCAGCGAGCTATACCTACGCATAACAGTCCTTGAAATGGCGCAGCAAAAGCTGCCATGTTTATAGCAAAAGAAACACATTCGGAGCCATTCAGGAACGTCTAGATATCAACAACATAAAGAACAAACAAAAACTTCACACTCTGTAACACCATCTGCACCCAATCATTTATGGATTTCTGGAGCCCTCTGCCCCCATTGATTTCATACTTTCACAGGTCCCAGACTATTTCTTGGTCAGCGTCATGCACGTCTCTCCACAACGCCCACTTGGCCATATAGTAAAACACGCCCAGTTGTCCACTGAGAAACTCATTAGCATAAAGCTAATATAGGTCATAACTCCATCAAATATGATAGTTTTTCTAAATAAAAAACACTGCTGTTCTCTACATTACAGCGCCGATCACATCATGTACAAGAGAGGCCACTTATAATGTGGTGACAGAGACGCTTTAACTTGTCGGGTCGTCCCTCGTGTGGAAGAACTTGTAAGTGATGAGCTAGAAAGCACAGAAATAATAAAATCAAGTCTCAGACTGGGACCTCCTCAAACCTTCCCTGATCACTCAAGATAAACAATTAAATCTGAGTGAAAAACCGCCGCTACAATCCTCAGCAAAACAAAATAATATTGTGCACATGAGACCAGATCCAGGTTTAGTTTCTGATCTGAATTTTCTTTCTAAAATTTGCCTTTCACAACAAAAAAATGTTTTCAAATGGGAATCTACATTATCTGACACATCCCTGCAATAGTCCAATTGTAAAGGCCATATTATACCAGCCGATAATGGTCCGCAGGAGGGAGCGCCGATCAATGAAATATTGATCGGTGCTCGTTTGCTCCTGTCACACAGAGCTATGGATAGGGACGAGCGGTCGTTACTCTGATCGCTCGTCCCCATACTTTATTACCATGTTGGCAGCGCGTCTCTCTGTTTACACACCAAGATGTGCTGCCAACAACGATAATATATTACTTTTTTAAAATGATACGACCAGCAGATGAAGCAGCGTTTGTCGTTCATCTGCTGATCGTTCCCGTTTACACAGAGCAATTATTGGCAACGAGCGTTCTATGAAGACTGGTCTGCCGGATAATTGCCCAGTATAAAACCCCCTTTAGGCACGCTGATCCAGAACGTTACATGAAACCTTATCTCAGTATTTAATATTCCCACAACATTTCTTCAGTCCTGTTATGAAACAAAAATGCTAACTTTCATTTATTATGGGATCATCTAAAAAACTGCTGATAACTCAGCCATTGTGCAAACACCAGTTCAATACTTGGGGTAAAAACTGCTCAGCCTTATAGCCACAAACACAATACCAATATGGAGGCATTCTAGTGTAAACGCAGCGGGAAAAAGTAAACTATAAGGAGCCTCACACATGAGCGTGTTCGGTCCGTGTTGTATGGTCCGTACGTCGGCCACATGCGCAAAAGGCACATAACAGCTCCGTGTGTCATCAGCGTATGATGCGCGGCTGCGTGCTTTTCGCGCAGCCGCCATCATTATGACACTCTGTTTGGATGTTTGTAAACAGAAAAGCACGTGGTGCTTTTCTGTTTACATTCAGAGTTTGACAGCTGTTGCGGGAATCACGCAGTTCGCACGGAAGTGCTTCCGTGCGGCATGCGTGGTTTTCACGCATCCATTGACTTCAATGGGTACGTGATGCGCAAACAGCGCACAAAGATAGGACATGTCGTGAGTTTTTTTCAGCGCACTCACGCTGCGCAAAACCCACGGACTGTCTGCACTGCCCCATAGACTAATATAGGTGCGTACGACACGCGTGAAATACACGCGCGTCGCACGTACATATATCACGCTCGTGTAAACGAGGCCTTAGGGTAACCCACACAATTGTGGAGTCAGACTGTACGGTGGTGTCCAGTGGGAGATTTATTATTACCCTCCTCCGGGTCACTTACTTGTCTCCTGCTGTGAACAAACACTTGTATGCTGCTGACTGGTTCAGCTTGGCTGCCTGGCTCCTCGTTCTTCGGCCTTTTTGCAGGGTAATATATATGTGGATCCAGGTGGATTTCTTCTTTACTTTGACGGTGCTTGACAAGGGTTCTGTCGTTTTGACGGAATCAATACCGTAGTCGACTTCTCTGTTCATTCCGTCAAAACGACAGACCCTTTCACAACGGAGACAAACAGAAACCAATGGCACTGGATCCGTCACCATTGAAATCAATAGTGATGGAAACGGAAACCTATGATTTCCGTTTGTGTCTGTCAGGGCTCCGTTCCAACGAAAAGCTCAGACGGAACGTCAGAACGGAGCCCTAGCGCAGAAGTGAACGAAGCCTACTGGGTACATTTTATTTTGTGCTTGTGTTGTAACACTTTTGAGTGGGATTTGTACCTTGATCGGAGCTGATACCCATGACAGCTCCTACCCAGAGGAATATTTACAGATACTACATATTTTATCTGAAAAGTAACTAAAGACATATTTTTTTTCCTTCTCTGAGAACAAATTTACACACACGTTTAAACATTCCTAACTTAGGAAGCAGAATGAAAACAATCTGTATTCTCTGGAAGGTCCCTCCGTGGGAGGCAGGCATGCTGATAAGGTTGGCACCGGTCTGCCAGGACTGTTCTGTAGGCAAATCAAACAGCTCTAACAGAATTTAGCAGCAACAGCTGTAAAGCCTGGGACATACCAATTAGATCTTACCAAATTGATCTTTGAAGTCTTGGAGGAATATGTGAGGCCATACCATCTATACAAGTGCCATCAAGAGTGCTTTAGGTGCCGTCCACATTCCATTAGAATCTGGTTTTCACGCCTTCGACTCCCAGTTGGGCACTTCCTATGGAGAACAGTCTTTTCACTGCATAATCATTAATTGATCTAAATCAGGATGTTCAATTGAAGGAAAACATAAAAAAAAAACTTTAATTTAAAGGGTAGCTAAACGTTTGACAAACTTCTGACTTGTCATAGTGACATGTCAGAAGATTGGATTGGTGGGGTTCCGAGCACTGAGACCCCCACCAATCGCAAGAGCGAAGCAGCTGAAGCCCTCGTGTGAGCGCTCAGCCGCTTCATGTCTGTAAAGACTCATCTATCTTAAAGGCGTTTTACACCTGACGATATTCGGCCGGTGCAGCGAGCGCCGATCAACGAGACATCGTTGATCAGCGCTCGTTTGCTCCTGTCACACGGAGCTATGTATAGGGACGAGCGCTCATTACTCTGATCGCTCGTCCCGATATATTATTATGTCGGCAGCGCGTCTCCCTGTTTACACATGTGCTGACGACGACGATAATATTTGACTTTTTTTAAATGTTTTTCAAAATGCGTTTCCTCGTTCATTAACACAGGGCAATTATCAGCAACAAGTGTTATATGAAGACTGGTCTGCCCGATGATCGCCCAGTGTAAAAGGGCCTTAACACAAACAATAATGTTATCACTGTTTTCCCTATTGCCATTGGGGTACATAAGAAATTCCCATTAATCCTAAACACACACAGAAAAGTTTGCCATGACTACGTAAATTTAGTGTTGGTTTGGGTATTTTCTGGAATAAAATGTACTGTGTATGATTTTTATGTGCACAAAGCTCATGCCGACATCTCCCTTATATGAGACGCTGGCACACTGTACAGTCCTTGGCAGCCGGTAGGGGGCGCACGCGCGCTCGTTCCCGGCCTTAAAGGGCCAAAGTGAGCACCTACAAAAAGCTGCCTTACCAATCCCTACTCTCCCTGCTGTTTAAAAAGGACTCTGTCCTCTTCCTCCTTGCCTGAGTGTTGTTTATGTCTACCCATCTTCGTATTGCAAATGATCTCTTAGTTGTATCCTGCTCCCAGTGTTCCCATATCCTGCTTCCCGTATCCTGTATTCTGTGTTTGTTCTTGAGCCTAAGCCTACTGTTCAGAGTCGTATGTGCCTCATCTGCCACGTCTGGTGCCATCTGCCACGTCTGGTGTCATCTGTCACGTCTGGTGCCATCTGCCACGTCAAGCATCATCTGTGCCACGAACCATCTGTGCCAAAGCGTCTGCTGCATCTTGTGTCTGTCTGGACCCTTAAAGCTACTCTTGTGCTAAAGAATTTTGCATAGACTATTGTTTGGCCAGCTGCCACTCTACGGCGGCCTAGTTGGTCCACATACCCCAGTATCGTGAAAATCACACTGCTGTTGAGGGACTAAACGTCCCAGCAAGGCTATATGATATACAGTGTAATTTACTATGATGGTGACATGGTTACGGTTACATAATTACATAGTACGGTTGAAAAAGAAAGACATATTACGTTCAACAAAGCTCGAAAAACTCCATTCTATGTAACTATAAACAACGTGCTCCTTGGCTTGGCTCACTAATTCTGCCGTCTGGATGTCCCTAATATCTTCTGCTATGAGCCTCTCCGTACTCTTGTCACTTCCTCGTGATTTCCACACGGGCTCTCAAGTATTGGTAATAAAGGACACCGTTATCTGGTTCAATCCTTTCATCTTCAGTGTCACTGTCTGCATTTCCCTTTGTATGACTGACTACAGTCCGCAAACACCACCTTCATCTGGTGTGTTACAACCGCTCCACTCCAGTGCCACCCGTAATGTGGTATATAAGCATTGGCAGTCACACCCTTGTTGGCATCAGTGGCCGTAGTCCTAGACTTTCACCACTTCCTATATGTCCTAGACATATCTCCCATGCCTCCTTTTCTGCGCACAATTCAGGCAGGGACCTCCAGCTGCTTGTGGAGTACTGATCTCCCAGAGATCTATGCCAACTTCCATTTAGAGAGTAAAGCGGACAGTTGAACTGGAATATTGACCACAAGGAGTGCTACTTATTTAACATATGGAGGCAACGTTAGTACATTATGGGACTGTAGTGCTCACTGACATCTCAGGAACGCCAGAGACCACTTGCCAAAACACAGCCTGGAGATACGTTACTGCCTGTCCTAGACAGCCGCAGTGTGTGAGGGATGTCCCAACCCCACACTTTGCAACCAAGTTAGTGAGACACAAAGACAAACAATTAAAAGGGAAAGTAAAAAAGATCACCTGTGAGAAAGAGATCGGAATTGTCGCTTGTAGCCTGAGTCCCCAAAGCCAGACCCACAAAGGAGGAGGAGAGGCTGGTAAGAAATCTCACCTGCGGCCGCTTAGTTTGTCTTGAAAATCCTCCCGTCCGGGTCACTAGCGAGGGAGGCTAAGGCTGCTGGACATGCCCGCATTCTCCACCAACTGATAAGGAAATCTTAAACTCTCTTATCTCACGGTGAAATTAAATGAGAGCTTTATTAAGAAAGAAACATTACAATAATGAGAGAGAAATAGAGAAGTAGGAAATAGGAGAGACAAGGCCATCCTCTCAAGAGTTTTGACAGAAGACCTAAAGGTTCAATTTTAGATTAACCTTTTAAAGGTCTTTTCTGGCTAAGTGCCATCAAGGAACCGCCTTACAAATTATTGACCACACAAGAAATGTGTACTAATAACAAGTCATTCTATGTACCAGCTTTATGTTGTCTGAATATCATGTCTCTCTCCAGTAAACTTGGCAGTCTTATCTCAGAACAGCCTTGAACGAGGCCAACAGTTTGATATTCAGAGAATACTGTTTTAAAACAAACCTTAGCGAGCAAGATTATATAAAATACATTTCAGAAGAAAAGTATACAAAGCCAGAGTATACATATATGTAGCATAAGCATACAATAATGGCAATTGATTATTAGCAAAGCTATACTGATTATTTTTCTTTATCAACGACCGCTGTTTTAACGGCCGTCACAGGGACGTATACAACGTTCATGTGAATGAGCCCTTAGGCTGTGTTCACACGTCATGGTAAATTTGCATTTTGCAGCAATTTTTACCAAAATGGCATGGTTTTATGAAAATCATGACAAAAAATGTTTTTTACTGTGACATGTGAACACAGCCTAAAGCCTTATTCAGACAAACAGGTAAGGCCATTTTTTTAATGGTTGTCACGCGGCTGTGGGGTATGTGGGCCCACTAGGCCGCTCCGACCCTATCGGAGTAGCAGCTGGCCAAACAAAAGTCTAACAGTCTTTAGAACTGGAGTACCTGTATAGAAGTTTTGACAGACACGTGGCGTAGCAGACACCATGGCCTAGCAGACTCCTCGGCACAGATGACACTTGGCGTGGCAGATGACACTAGGCGTAACAGAAGACACTAGGCGTGACAGAAGACACTAGGTGTGACAGATGACACTAGGCGTGACAGATGAGGGTTGGCGTGGCAGATGACACATGGCACAGAGTATGAAGTCGACTCCAACACTAGAATTCGCTCAGGAACAAACACAATTACTGGATACGGGATACACTGGGAAGAGCATACAACTAAGGGACCAAAAGGGCATGACAAGATACTCGTAGCGAGTGTTAAATGCGGTTTTCCATTCTTCACCCTTTCATATACAAATCATGTTATAGGCCCCACGTAGATCAAGCTTAGTGAACACCTTAGCTCCACGAAACCCGTCAAAGAGCTCAGAAATAAGCGGCAAGGGTACTTGTTTTTTGCAGTGACTTGGTTAAATCCACGGTAATCAATGCACGGTCGGAGTGACCCATCCTTTTTTTCCACAAAGAATCCAGCTTCGGTTGGTAAAGTAGACTTCCTGATGAACCCCCTCACCAGATTCTCCTTGACATACTCCAACATGCCCTGGATTTCAGGCAAGGAAAGTGGGTAGACCAGTCCACGAGGGAGTGAGGCTTCAGGAATGTAGCGTCCATGGCCACGGGCCGTCGGGTTTACTCACAACGCCCGCAGCCATGTATCCATGAGTGCTGGTCCCCATCTCCTTCCTAGGAGACGCCAGCGCTCACTTCCGCTCCAGTCTGCTGTGTCGCTGCGCGCTGGCCCTTTATGGCCAAGCACGACGGTGTGTGCAGTGGAAATCGTCATCATTATCAACTGCCATGATTTCCTGGTCTATAAAAAGGCCCCAGGCCCTCTGATCCTTGCCTGAGCGTTGTTAGTTTTCCCAGTCTGTCTTGCAAATGGTCCCTTAGTGTTTCCCGTTCCAGTTGTTACCCGTGCCCTGTTACCTGTTTCTGTATCCCGTGCTGTTCTTGTGCCTATTAGTATCGGAGTCGTGTCACGTGCTGTGTCATCTGCCACGTCCTGAGGAATTCGCCACGTCTGGCGCAACCTGCGGCATCTGTGTCATCCGCCATGTCCTGTCTCTTCTGCCACGTCCGGAGGAATTCGCCACGTCTGGCGCAACCTGCGGCACCTGTGACATCCGCCACTTTTAGCGATACCTACTGCACCCATCTCCATCAGTGCCAGAGCTGCGGTCACTGTCTGGACTATCCAGGTACCCTTGTGCAGGATTTTGTATTCTGGGGTTCCTGTTGTTTGGCTAGCTGCCTCCCTGCTACGGCGGTGCGGCCTAGTGGGTCCACTAACCCGCTACATGATAAGGAAGCCACTCTATAGGACAGTCATATGGGCGATGAGGAGGAAGGACCTCTGCCTCCTTCTTGCTGAAGACATCAGCGAGGCTGGCATTCTCTGGAGGCAATCCAGAGATTGACTGAGGTAGTGGAGAAAGAACATGGCGAAGCAGAGGCAGGCAGCAGTGCAGACATCGGGGTCCCCACTGGAGGACCTCTCTGGAGTTCCAATTAAGGACTGGAGCAAGTTGGCAAAGCCATGGCATTCCCAGCAGTATGGGGTTAATAGCTTTGAATAAGACATAGAAAGCTATCAGCTCTGAATGAAGCACTCCTATCTGTAGCCTCAGTAGTTTGGTGATGGACAGTATAGGGTCAGGCAGAGGTTGTCCATCTACAGAGGCGACTGCCGGAGGTTTCTCTAGAGGAACTATGGACAAGTTGAGACGAAGTCCTGCTGGATAAGATTTGCAGCCGCTCCGGAATCCAAGTAAGCAGGCACATGGTGCGATCCTTCACTGGTGACGATTGATACAGGAATAGACAGTCTGGGAGAGAATTTTGTAGCAGGGGTAGATTCACCTAGAGTTGTCTCTCCAATCAACCCTAGATTCTGGAGATTTTCCGGTTTCTGAGGGCATTGGTGCAAAAAATGTCCCTTGTGACCACAATATAGACACAATCCAGAAGAACGTGGCCAATAGGTGCCAATTGATAAGATCTCTTCTCCTGGTGAACTTTGCAAGTGCGCTCTAGGATCCTCATATCGATCCGGGTTGCTAGCAGTATCAAGGCATCCAAGATAGGGGGAAGCTCTCGAGCCGCTAGTTCATCTTTTATACGTGGAGATAGTCCTTACCAGAAAGTTGCCACTAGAGTCTCATTGAGGGTCAGCAGTGAGGCAGCTGCAGAGGATGTTCCAACTGGTTCCTCGAGAATTGTATGGAAGGTCTCTAAAAACAGTGGTAAATCAGACAATACCGGACCCTCTCGTTCCAAGATGGGGTTCGCGAATTCCAGAGAGGAGCGATAAAAGCAACCTTGGCCTCATCAGAGAGGAAGAGACGGGCACGCAGCTTGAAGTGAATCGTACATTGGTTAATGAAACCTCTACAGGTTTTAGGATCCCTGTTGTAGCGAGAAGGTAGAGGCAACGAGACGGCAAACCCAGGACAGGCAGGAGGGATAGCAGGTGGTGGAGCAGCGGTAGCGGTCAGAGGAGGGACAGAAGGACGGTCCAAACAGTTAATTACGGAGTTTACCGCTTGTAGTAGTTAATCCTCTTGTGCCCGGAGGTCACGCATGTCCGCTTGCATCATTTGGACCGCATTTTTAGGTTGACCAGCGGGATCCATGGCCTGAGAGTACATTCATGGCTGTGGGGTATGAGGACCCACTAGGCTGATCCGCGGTAGCAAAGTAGTAGCTGGCCAAACAAAAGTCTATAACAGTCTTTAGAACTGGATGACCTGTATAGAAGTTCTGACAGACACTTGGCGTAGCAGCAGACTCCTCGGCACAGATGACACTTGGCGTGGCAGAGGACACTAGGCGTGACAGATAACGCTTGTCGTGGTAGATGGCGCTTGGCGTGACATATGACATGTGACCCAGAGGATGAAGTTGACGAACACTAGACTTCGCTCAGGAACAAACACAATTACTGGATACGGGATACAGGAAACCGGAACACTGGGAATAGGATACAACTAAGGAACCATTTGATAACGAACATGGGTAGGCACAACGCTCAGGCAAGGAGAGGAAGGGCAGAGCCCTTTTTAAAGTCTAGGGTGTGAAGGGATTGGCTGGGAAACTTTGCACAGGTGCGCGCGCTGGCCCTTTAAAGAGGCTCTGTCACCAGATTATCAAATCCCTATCTCCTATTGCATGTGATCGGCGCTGCAATGTAGATAACAGTAACGTTTTTTGTTTTTTTTTAAACGATCATTTTTGTCTGTTATGAGCAATTTTATATTTATGCAAATGAGGCTTTCTAATGGACAACTGGGCGTGTTTTCTCTTATTTCCAACTGGGCGTGTATTTTTTCGTATTTCCAACTGGGCGTGTATTGTGTTTGTAACATCTGGGCGTGTTTACTTGTTTTACTAGCTGGGCGTTGTGAATAGAAGTGTTTGTCAGCATCATAGACTTCTATTCACAACGCCCAGCTAGTAAAACAAGTAAACACGCCCCGATGTTACAAACACAATACACGCCCAGTTGGAAATACGAAAAAATACACGCCCAGTTGGAAATAAGAGAAAACACGCCCAGTTGTCCATTAGAAAGGCTCATTTGCATAAATATAAAATTGCTCATAACTTAGACAAAAATGATAGTTTTAAAAAAAAACTAAACACGTTACTGTTATCTACATTGCAGCGCCGATCACATGCAATAGGAGATAGGGGTTTGATAATCTGGTGACAGAGCCTCTTTAAGGCCGGGAGTGAGCGCTCCAACAGGAGACAGAGGGGAGATGCAGCCGCGTGTGCCGGCGCCTCTGGGAAGGGAGACGCCGCCATAAAGTAAGTGTCCTGTGGTCACGACTGACGATAAGTTGGACGTGCCAACGGGCAGCGACCGAGGGCACAAGAGGCTGCATGTATTTCTAAGGGGCTGTTCACACGGCCGTTGTTTTAACGGACCGTGTAAAGGGCCCATAAGAAAATAGGACATGTCCTACTTTTGTCCGTTTTCACGGATTTCTCTAGAGACTCAAGTGTATGAGGGATCCGTGAAAACGGGTCCCACACGGGTGAAAATCGGCTGTGAAAAACAGCCGTTTTTCATGGCCGATTTCACACACGTTTGTCTGAAAACCCTAATGGCCGGAAAATTAGGGAAAATTTTTTAACAGGGTTTTTTCTTTTTGTGCTTTAAAAATCTGCGTATGAGCGTTTTTAGGGCTTGTTCACACGCAGAATTAAAAACGGCTCATAATTACGTAGGTGTTTTCTAGGGAAAACAGCCTCTGATTTTCAACCGTTTTTTGAAGCAGAAAACGTTTTTTGAGGTTTTTTTTTAGATGATTTTGGAGCTGTTTTTCATTTGACCCTAAGGCCTCGTTTACACGAGCATGTTATTCGTCCGTGCGACGCGTGTGATTATCACGCGTATCGTACGGACCTATAATAGTCTATGGGGCCGTGCAGACAGTCCGTGAATTTTGTGCAGCGTGAGACGTTGCAAAAAACTCACGACCTGTTCTATATTTGTGTGTTGTTCGCGCATCTTGCACCCATTGAAGTCAATGGGTGCGTGAAAACCACGCATGTCACACGGAAGCACTTCCGTGCGAACAGCGTGATTCGCGCAACAGCAGTGAAAAGGATGAATGAAAACAGAAAAGCACCACATGCTTTTCTGTTTACAAACATCCAAATGGAGTGTCATAATGATGGCGGCTGCGCGAAAATCACACAGCCGCGCATCATACGGGGCTGCCACACGGAGCTGTTAAGTACCTTTTGCGCACGCAAAATGACGCATATTTTTTTGTGCGCAAAACGCACACGCTCGTGTAAACGAGGCCTAAGAAAAACAGTTCCAAAAACGGTTCAAGAAGTGACATGCTCCTTCTTTTTATGCGCCGTTTTTTAAAACGGCAGCATAAAAAACGGCCCATTCAGATGTCGTTTTTCCCATTTATTTCAATGGGAAGCCATTTGCCTGCATTTTACTAGCGTCTTTCAAGGCATATTTCGAAGCGTTTACACCCCAAAATACGCCTGCAAACACTACGTGTGAACATATTCTTAGGGCCAGTTCACAGTTTTTTTGACACTTTTTTTGATGCGGAAAACGCGCCAAAAAAACGGCCGAAAATGCCTCCCATTGATTTCAATAGGAGGCGGACACGTTTTTTACCGCGAGCGGAAAAACCGGCTCACGGTAAAACGTGGTAAAAAGAAGCGTCATGCCCTATCTTCGGGCGTTTACGCCTCTGACCTCCCATTGACATCAATGGGAGGCAGAGAAAGAGTATTTTGCAGCGGTTTTTCCCGTAGCACTCAAAGGGCGCGAGCGAAAAACGCGGCAAATGGATTGCAGGCAGAGGAAAATATGCCTCAAAATTCCAAACAGAATTTTGAGGCAGAATTTTCGTCCTGCAAAAAACTCTGTGAATTTATGGTGTTTTTTTACATGAGTCTTTTCCTTACAAGTGTTTTTCCAAGCATTTTTTATGATATATTGAAAAGCCTACAGTGAAAATGCCTGAAAAACCACCATAGCCTTTTAGCCCCCCAAAAATTCTGAAAACAAAAACGGCATGAAAATGCAGTAAAAAAAAAACCCTGCTAAATGCTGCGTGTGAATGCGCCCTAATAGCTAGTTTTATACTCTTCTAGTAGCTCTTCTCTTGAATTATCAGTAGTAATAATAATAATTTAGTATAATGGCAGCAACTCGTATCGATAATAGTTTGATATTTCAGTCAAACAGAGAAGTGGCGCCACATTATACTGGAGTGATGCGCCATCTCTGAGGCGCGGAGGGATTCGAGGAGGAAAATAGAACCGGACAATCAGACCCTGGAATCAGTTAGTCAAGCACCACATGGCGCCACCAGTGTCAGGCCCCGCCCTGAAGTCTGACGTCATCGCGTTTCGGGCACGCACTCTTTTAATTGATTGTTCCGCCGCCGCAGCTGGAGAGCGGGGGTTTCTGTACCGCGCTTTGAGCACCGCGTGTGTATCCATCCGCCATAAGCTACAGCGTTGCAGAGGAAGCACCGGGGGAACACCGACGCGTTCAACGTTAGACACATTAGCCGCCAGCTGCCCGGAGAACATGTCGGCCACCGCGACGCGCGAAAAGAGGAGCACGGTCACCTCCATCGCCACCGCCACTACGAATAACAACAACGGGGATAACGGCGGCGAAGAGCCTGCTACCGATGGCCCGGAGCTGCTGGAGAACTGCGGAGTGTGTAAGAGCCGGCTGAAGGCGGAGCGGGAACCTCAGCTGCTGCCCTGCCTGCACACCATGTGTAAGACCTGCCTGAGCGCCGAACCCGCCGAGGCCAGCGCTGAACCCGGATCCGGTAAGATCGTTTCCCGCTACTGCCTGTCTCGTTCTCCAGTGTAACCCCCCCCTTCCCCGCGTCCTGTGCTACAGCGGCGCGGTTCCGGCCCCCACGCCAGGCCCATGAGGCCCGGTTTGCAGAACAAAGGCTTGCCCGCCCTACAGGCCTTGGATGCCTCCCGGGGGCCTAACTTAGCGTGTCTGGCCCCTGTCCCCTTCACTGTGCCCGGCGCAGCATGCACTGCCCGTCCGCAGGGGTTCTGTGCGCGGAGATGAGCTTCCCGAAGCTTGTGGTACTACAACCCCTAGCATACGGCGAATCCTGCGCTAACTTCATGCAGGCCTGAAGGGCAAAACTGACCATCCGGCTGTGGAACTACAAGTATCGGCAAGTTCCACGTGATGTGGCACCAGAAGTCCCAGCATGCACTGCTCTCCTTATCGGCTTAGTTTGCGGCTCTGCCGTGACTTTGGTTGCAGGGCGGTTGTGGCAAAGTTTTAACATCAGTGTTTCTCTATGGGGGGAGGGGGTGGCTGCACGATCCACGGTTGAGGGTGACCCCCTCCCCCCCAGGCTAATGAATCTAGAAGGACCAGCATGCATTGCACATAACTTCATCTACAAGTCTCCACCTTGTAATATATACAGCATGTTATGGGACTACAATTACCAGCATGGTCTGACCTGGGCAGAATTTAGATTTCTTCTATATGGGCAACTACAGCTCCTAGCATGCCACAACTACAGCGATACTTTGCTGTTAAAGAGCCACACGCCTGTAGATGCTTGAACTACAATTATCAGCATGCACACCCCTCGCAGGATTGTGGATCTTCAGCTGCTGTAGAACTACCGGTCTCGGCATGCTCTGAACTCCCAGTTTCTAAATCTTCCACTCTGTAGCTGTGGCACTACAATGATCAGCATGCACAGCTCTTCCCTCCATTTGCTGTGCAGGTGCAGACGTTCTATTGTTCCTTGTTATCAGCCAGATGTGTACTGTAGGATTAGTGACAGGAAGTGCTGATCACCCCCCATCCCCCGTGTTCACTACTTTATCTCCAGTGATAAGACCTCCGGGAAGTCTACATAGGTCTATAGGTCTGAGTGTTATCGGGATCGTCTTGGAATCTTCACATTGAGATAGATTAGAGGACCGTCGGCTAATATTTGTCTTTAATCTGTACTGCAGGCCGAGATTATTACAAAATAAGTGTCCGATAGTTCTTAAAACGACCGCTATGGCGCACGATCGGCGGATTGTCATGAACTGATGATTTCTGCAAAACCCACCGAATAATAACACAGAATTGGCTGAAACCTTTAGGGCGCGACCACGCGGCGGCCGCATGCCGACAAAACCTTGCCGATGGCCGCACGATCTTACCGTTAAAATCATGCTGCCATTTGCCATCTCATGTGGGCGTGGCTTCATTCACATTAGTCTGCCTCAACTTGGGAGCGTAGTCTTAGGCCCAGTTCACATGGCGTTTTTTTTTTTTTTTAAACTGATTCTAATGCAAAAAAAAAAACACATTCCAAATCTCCCTTTATTGACTTCAATGGGAGATAAGAGGCTGTTTTTGTCCGCTTGCAGGAAAAACTATTTCCCTACTTGGAGCGGTATCCGCTTCTAAACCTCCATTGAAATCAATGGTAGGCTAAATAAATACTATGTTCGTGTGAAGCCTCTGCTCCATAAAAACAAATGGCTAAGGCTTCGGTCACATCTGCGTTGGGACTCCGTTCGTGGGTTCAGTCTGAGCGGAACCCATAGGTTTCGGTTTGCATCAGTTAATTTCAATGGTAACTAATTGGTTTGTTTGTCCCCGTTGTGTAAGGGGTTCGGTCATTGTGACTGAATGAATAGCGCAGTCGACTACGGTATTGATTCAGTCAGTGACGTCATCCTTAAACAACGGTGACAAACGGAAACCATTTGCATCGGACCAGTCACCATTGAAATCAATGGTGATGCAAATGGAAACCTATGGTGACCAACCCGTAATATCAATGGACGCCCATAGTCAAGCCATTTAGGATCTTGGTATTACGGAAGGGGATATGGATCTTAACCACTTAAGGACCGGCATATAGTGTGTTTACGGCGGCTGTTTAGTGTAATTCTTCTGAAGCCCCTCCTCTTCATGGCGGCACTTCAGAAGTTTCACCCGAATCAGGTGCTCTGCTCCTGAAGCGCAGGCTGTTAGAGGCTCTGTCACCAGATTATAAATGCCCCGTCTCCTACATAATGTGATCGGCGCTGTAATGTAGATAACTGTGGTTTTTATTTTGAAAAACGATCACTTTTGACAAAGTTATAAAAAATTTAAGATTTATGCTAATTTAGTTTCTTAATAGACAACTGGGAGTGTTTTTACTTTTTACCAACTGGTTGTACAGAGGAGTGTATGACGCTGACCAATCAGTGACCAATCAGCGTCATACACGTCTCATTGTTCCAGCCCATTGTTAGTGTGATTGTGCAGAGAAAGAAGCTGGGCTGGAACAATGAGACGTGTATGACGCGTATTGGTCACTGATTGGTCAGCCTCATACACTTCTCTTTACAACACCCAGTTGGTAAAAAGTAAAAACACGCCCAGTTGTCTATTAAGAAACTAATTAGCATAAATCTAAAATTGCTCATAACTTGCTCAAAAATGATCGTTTTTCAAAATAAAAACCACTGTTATCTACATTACAGTGCCAATCAGATTATTTAAGAGATAGGGCACCTATAATCTGGGGACAGAGCCTCTTTAACTGTTATCAGTACTATTTTTGAGTAGATGCGACTTTTTGATCACTTTTTATCAAAAAATATTTTAAGGCAGGATTCACAGAAACGGCAATTTTAATTTTACGGCGTTCACCCTGCGGGTTTCCTCCGGATAGGCCATCAAATCCTGGTCCAACTCCTGGGACCCCCGCCGATCAGCTGTTCTGCAAAGGGTGTAGAACTCGTACGAGCGCTGCTTCCCTTTCGTTTCTACTTGCTCACCGTGAATCTTCGACACGCATGTAGCGCTGATTCCCTTTCACTTCAATGGGAGAAGAAGGCTGCAATACCTGAATTGCCGCTACATCCGTGTCGACTATTTACAGTGCGCAAGTAGAAATAAACGGGAAGCAGCACTCGTACGAGTGCTGCACCCTCTTCAAAACCACTGATCGGCGGGGCTCCCTGAGGATAGACCCATCAATTTTTACTGGCTGGAAAACCCCTTTTTAGGTTTAAAATACCTTTTTGGTATTAATGGGTCATAAAGTGATGAATATAACATGTGTTGTCATCACAGCCTAGTATTAGGGTTACTGTAGACTATTTCCCTGTAACATCAAACCTCAACACCTTCACCAGTTTCATGTACATATAAGATCCTGTCTAATTACTCCTATGAGGAGGAGCCGGCACCTCTCCGGACAGGTCGGTTGTAGTAAATACTTGTTTTCCCCATGAAATCCCAGTTCTGGAGCATTTTGTCTTAGCTCTCTGCATCATGCCGTTCCTCTGTCCTGGTCGTATGATGGACACAGGTGTTACAGGAATTATCAGAGCTCCTGTGTAACGCTGTTACGCTGCTTATCTTATTACCAGGACGTCCACTGATGGTGAACCGTGAAGGTCCTGATTGGATGACAGGAAGAGCTATTGATAAACATGAGGAATTGGTACAGAAATTATATTGGAATATGATATAAAGCAACCCCCCCCCCCCCTAAGACTAAAGTACCCCTTTAACTCCAGTTGTAACCAAGAAGGTGCTGCCGCGTCTTCTGACAATTTTGTTCCTCCTTTTTAACTGACTTTGTAGTGACTGGTTTATTTCAACGTTTGCGTTGAGGTAGGTTATTTAGTTTGTGGACACCAAAAAGATATCCCCATATGCTATAATAAAACAAGATCAAACGTATCTTAGAAAAAATACAAAATGACTTTATTAAGGACAGACAACACAGTTGATCAAGACGATTTTAAAAAAATATAACCACCCATAAAAACAATGTACAACAGTACACAGAAGACAGTGTTGAATATAAGGCAGGGCAAACAATGGTAGTATAACAATATCAACGACTATAAAGTATGTATACTGATAATAATCACCATAACAAGGGCCTATAAAATAGTCACAAAAATTGTAAAGTCACAGTCATGGAGAGGAACCTCATTGAGACCTCAAGATACGCATACCAAAAGACCCACCATGCGCCATTCCACTGCCACAACACTGTCAGAACACCCCAACGCGCGTTTCGCACCTGGCTTCGTCAGGGGGTGCTGAAAGAGTGTGATCAGAGGATTTAAATAAGGGGTACACAGCTGAACGGTGTACCACACTTACTTGTCCATAGGATGTTCAGCTGGCGCCTGCACGAGGAGAGGCAGCACCTCAATCACGCAGTGCACGGCGTCCGGAAGTGAGCAGTGCGCAACTGCACAGAGCCCAAGTCCATGTTGCGCCGTGAACTACATGATGAACGGCCCCCCGCCCCGCGCATGCGCACAACAACCACAGACCACCGCATCCATCTTGGAATAGGGCAAGGCAACCGCAATTGCCCATATCCAAGAGATGGAGAGCGGTATGAATACATGAGCGCTATTCACAGTTAGAATATATTTATATATGTTTACTACATTACAAAATAGCAAAGGCATTCTAGATGAGAGTATATTTAGACATCCTGAAATGTACGGAAATAACATAAATCACACATTGGTTCCGATAGATCAAATACAGGCAACAGTATATCATGCAATAATATAGATGAACAAAGTGTACAGAGGGGGACCCAATGCATGCCTAGGAGCCCACTGTGCACACCAGTTAAAGATATTAATGTGAAATATCACCATATATATATATACATATATGACCAAACATCATACCTGATTAGTTAGATGGATAAAAATATATGAATGAAAGAAAGAAGTGTAGAAATAAAAATATAAATTGTGACATAAGTGGTTTAAATGCATACATGACAAACAAGTAGATGTATGAAAAAATGCACATTTACAGTACATGTATATAAAGACAAAATAATCCTATATATTACAAATTGTAAACGTGCATGAACACTAATGTGAATATATGGCCATATGCATACACATATGACCAAAAATAAAAATAGATGTATGTGTATGAATGGACCAAATAGGTCACAAAGAAATATATATATGTGAGTGTGAAAGAAAATATATAATATATGATAATAAGAGTGCAATTAGAGCACAAAAGTGAGACATCAAGAAAGATAATTCAAATAATAAAGAAAAAGTGAAAAAGACATATGAATAGAAAAAAGCATATGATAATCAAAAACGTGTTAGAGCAAAACATCCATCAATGTGGTAATGCATCCATGAAATTCCAGGATAAAAAAACAATCCACTCCAAGAATGCCTGTATCAGACCATGAACAGAAATGTCGCTACTGATACCTAATGCGATCATCGCATAACCACAGAATCAAAAAGAAGAAAGGTTAAAGAACCAAACATTATATTGCAAATGTAACCTAATAAAGTAAACAACGAAACCACATTAGTATCAAAACATATAAGATGACTTCCATAATGTGCCTTCGATGCACCCATACACCTCAATATAGCCATGCACCTCATGCGCCTCCAATATAACCGATACAGTCCACTCTGAAAAGACAAGCAAGCAAAAGTTAAATAATAAATCCTCCCTACACACAAAATGATAAAACATAACAGAGGTTGGCACCTATTAGAAATTTATAAGAATGGAGCGAAACTAATCATTTCATTAAGCCCCTTAGGAAAAACGGTTTGTAGTTTCACTATCCATTTGCATTCACGTTGGGCAAGGATTCTCTGAATATTACCCCCTCTATTTCCTAGGGAAATCTTATCAATTCCCCTGAAGGTGAGAAGTCTCCAATTACCTTGATGATGGTCACGAAAATGACGAGGTATCGGTTTAAGTTTGCTTAACTTTTCAGGATCATCAGTTTTCATAGCGCCCTTTATGTCCCTTACATGTTCAAGGATCCTCACACGGAGTTCTCTAGAAGTGAGACCCACATATATCAGTCGACATGGACAAATGGCATAATAAACCACAGCAGTTGAACGACAAGTGATGTTGTGACAGATTTTATATTGTCTTGACCCAGAAGAGTCACTGAAATCTAGAGATCTAGTCATAAGGGAACATGCCCCACAGTCACCACATGGGTATGAACCCCACTTTGGTCCTTTGGAATTGAATATAAAGCCTGAGGTAGGAGCTACATAATGACTCTTAACTAATATATCCCTTAGATTACGTGATCTACGTGAAGTCATAAGGGGATAATCTGATAGCACTACACTCAGATCCATATCAGTGTGGAGAATTGGCCAGAACCTCTCAAAAATCGATTTCATTTCTCTCCATTGGGCATGATATCCAGTGATGAACCTTACCTCTTCATTACTGTTCTTTTTCTTAAATTTAGGTATAAGTAGGTCACTTCGTTGCGTATTTTTGGCTCTCATGTATCCTTGCTCAATATCCATAGATTTGTAACCTCTAACACGAAACCTGTTTGAGAGGTCAGCGGCCTGATTCTCAAAGGCTGATTCTGTGGAACATATCCGACGTGCTCTTAAAAATTGTCCCGTTGGAACTGCTCTCAGTGTCTGTGGAGGATGAGATGATTTGGCATAAAGGAAGGAATTGACTGATGTACTTTTCCTGAAAATATCAGTGACAATTGATCCATCTATGTCACTAGTGAGTCTAATGTCAAGAAACTCAACATCAGTGCGACTTATTTTAGAAGTCAAACGGATGTTGAGCTGGTTGACATTCAGATCCTCAAGAAACTTGTCAAGCTTCTCTTTTTCACCATGCCAGAGAAATAGTATGTCGTCGATGAAGCGCATCCATATCAGGACGCCTCCATCATCCGCATCAGGCAACTGAAGATTCTGCTCCCACCGGCCAAGAAAGAGGTTGGCATATGAGGGCGCACAAGTGGCCCCCATTGCCACTCCCCTCTTTTGCAGAAAATATCGATCCTTGAAAAGGAACAGATTGTGATGTAAAACAAAATCCAATAGTACAATCAAAAGATCGATAAGATCGGATTCCAAGTTGGTCCCATTTAGATAAAACCTAGCGGCTTCAATACCATGTTTATGTTCAATAGAGGTATAAAGTGACTCCACGTCGCATGTCACAAAGAAGTCATCATGACCCATGTAAACCCCCTCTAACCTATTCAAGACATCAGTGGAATCACGAATGTACGATGGTAATTCACAAACAAGGGGTTTAAGATAATGGTCAATGAAGCGACACACAGTTTCACATAAACCTCCATTGCCCGAAACTATCGGTCTTCCTGGAGGGTCCACTAGATTTTTGTGGACCTTAGGGAGCAGATACAGGGTTGCTAAAATGGGTTTATCAACAATGAGACCATCAAGTGTGGTTTTAGGTATAATATTGGATTCAAAAGCCTTCAATAGAATTTGATCTAATTGGGTTTTAAAACTACCTAGAGGACATCCATCCAATCTTTGATAACATGACACATCATTGAGCTGTCTAAAGGCTTCTCTCTCGTATTTGTCAACAGGCCACAATACCACATTTCCACCTTTGTCAGCTGGCTTAATAACCACTGATTTCATTCTTTTAAGTTGTTCAAGGGCCTCCCGTTGTGCCCTATTCAAATTATCATGTGTACGATGTGAAGACAATTTACTCAATTCATTGGTAACCAGTCTCACAAAGGTGTCGACTGCGGGACACATGGACAAAGGAGGAAATGTGGTAGAGCGCCCCCTGACTCCCACCGGGAATTTAGGTTCAACAGTTAGTTCTTGTTCTTTTAAAAGCTCATCAAGAGCCCTGAGGGCCTGTTGTTCATCCTTTCCTGTGAAAAGTTGCACATCATATCTAGAAAAGTGCTTTTTGAAAAGCAGTTTCCTAGCAAAAAGGTGTACATCCTTGACAGCCTCAAAGAAATCAAAGTTAGATACTGGAGAGAAGGTCAAACCCATTCCCAACACTTCCAACTGTGCCTGCGTTAATATCTCATTGGACAAATTAATTACCTTTAGTTGATCTTTGCCTGTCTGTTCCTGAGGTTCATCCCTCCATCTAAAGGCTTGTTTCTTTTGTTTTTGCCCATTAGATGTCCAGTGTCTTGCTCCCATCTTGGGCGTTTGCCTAAAAAACGACCAGTTGATGGTCCTTCATTAGAGGATGAGGATGTATAACCCGATCGTGATCTAGATCTTGATCTTGACCTCATAGATTGTTGCCAGTTCCACCTAAAGACACGATCATTTTGGTAATCGGAGAGATCACGCTGAAATTTCTTCATTTTAAATTGTTGGATCTCTTTTTCCCATTTAAGAAATTCACTATCTAATTCCCTTTCAAAGGTGACCATCTCATCTGCCGTCATCTTTGCCTTCAGATCTTGCTGTAGTGGTTCAATTTCACTCTCAAGTGCTTCAAGGGTCTGTTTATCACATCCTATCAATAACTCTAACATCGTTCTGGAGCAGACTTTACATGCATCTTCCCACCTCTGTCTGAATAGGTCGTCATCAACTGGAAATGAAGGTGTAATTTTAACTCTCAATCCCCTAGGGATGATATCCTTACTGAGGTAATGCTCCAGAGAAGCCTTGTTCCACCATGTTCTAGTCCGCTTTTCCAATAAGAATTTTAAACGTAACTGAATATCTCTATTCAACGGTGCATAGGTGCCAACCTCTGAATGTATATCACTTTTAAAAACATCTGACAACTGGGTGACCCAATTTTGGTCACGACCACGATAATCCATACCAGGACCTGTATTCACCAAAAAGACAATAATTAAGCCAAAAAAAGAATACCTATAAATTCAAGGTCATATATCAATGAATAAAGTTGCATATATGGGACCCCATGCATAGTAAACACCAAAAAGATATCCCCATATGCTATAATAAAACAAGATCAAACGTATCTTAGAAAAAATACAAAATGACTTTATTAAGGACAGACAACACAGTTGATCAAGACGATTTTAAAAAAATATAACCACCCATAAAAACAATGTACAACAGTACACAGAAGACAGTGTTGAATATAAGGCAGGGCAAACAATGGTAGTATAACAATATCAACGACTATAAAGTATGTATACTGATAATAATCACCATAACAAGGGCCTATAAAATAGTCACAAAAATTGTAAAGTCACAGTCATGGAGAGGAACCTCATTGAGACCTCAAGATACGCATACCAAAAGACCCACCATGCGCCATTCCACTGCCACAACACTGTCAGAACACCCCAACGCGCGTTTCGCACCTGGCTTCGTCAGGGGGTGCTGAAAGAGTGTGATCAGAGGATTTAAATAAGGGGTACACAGCTGAACGGTGTACCACACTTACTTGTCCATAGGATGTTCAGCTGGCGCCTGCACGAGGAGAGGCAGCACCTCAATCACGCAGTGCACGGCGTCCGGAAGTGAGCAGTGCGCAACTGCACAGAGCCCAAGTCCATGTTGCGCCGTGAACTACATGATGAACGGCCCCCCGCCCCGCGCATGCGCACAACAACCACAGACCACCGCATCCATCTTGGAATAGGGCAAGGCAACCGCAATTGCCCATATCCAAGAGATGGAGAGCGGTATGAATACATGAGCGCTATTCACAGTTAGAATATATTTATATATGTTTACTACATTACAAAATAGCAAAGGCATTCTAGATGAGAGTATATTTAGACATCCTGAAATGTACGGAAATAACATAAATCACACATTGGTTCCGATAGATCAAATACAGGCAACAGTATATCATGCAATAATATAGATGAACAAAGTGTACAGAGGGGGACCCAATGCATGCCTAGGAGCCCACTGTGCACACCAGTTAAAGATATTAATGTGAAATATCACCATATATATATATACATATATGACCAAACATCATACCTGATTAGTTAGATGGATAAAAATATATGAATGAAAGAAAGAAGTGTAGAAATAAAAATATAAATTGTGACATAAGTGGTTTAAATGCATACATGACAAACAAGTAGATGTATGAAAAAATGCACATTTACAGTACATGTATATAAAGACAAAATAATCCTATATATTACAAATTGTAAACGTGCATGAACACTAATGTGAATATATGGCCATATGCATACACATATGACCAAAAATAAAAATAGATGTATGTGTATGAATGGACCAAATAGGTCACAAAGAAATATATATATGTGAGTGTGAAAGAAAATATATAATATATGATAATAAGAGTGCAATTAGAGCACAAAAGTGAGACATCAAGAAAGATAATTCAAATAATAAAGAAAAAGTGAAAAAGACATATGAATAGAAAAAAGCATATGATAATCAAAAACGTGTTAGAGCAAAACATCCATCAATGTGGTAATGCATCCATGAAATTCCAGGATAAAAAAACAATCCACTCCAAGAATGCCTGTATCAGACCATGAACAGAAATGTCGCTACTGATACCTAATGCGATCATCGCATAACCACAGAATCAAAAAGAAGAAAGGTTAAAGAACCAAACATTATATTGCAAATGTAACCTAATAAAGTAAACAACGAAACCACATTAGTATCAAAACATATAAGATGACTTCCATAATGTGCCTTCGATGCACCCATACACCTCAATATAGCCATGCACCTCATGCGCCTCCAATATAACCGATACAGTCCACTCTGAAAAGACAAGCAAGCAAAAGTTAAATAATAAATCCTCCCTACACACAAAATGATAAAACATAACAGAGGTTGGCACCTATTAGAAATTTATAAGAATGGAGCGAAACTAATCATTTCATTAAGCCCCTTAGGAAAAACGGTTTGTAGTTTCACTATCCATTTGCATTCACGTTGGGCAAGGATTCTCTGAATATTACCCCCTCTATTTCCTAGGGAAATCTTATCAATTCCCCTGAAGGTGAGAAGTCTCCAATTACCTTGATGATGGTCACGAAAATGACGAGGTATCGGTTTAAGTTTGCTTAACTTTTCAGGATCATCAGTTTTCATAGCGCCCTTTATGTCCCTTACATGTTCAAGGATCCTCACACGGAGTTCTCTAGAAGTGAGACCCACATATATCAGTCGACATGGACAAATGGCATAATAAACCACAGCAGTTGAACGACAAGTGATGTTGTGACAGATTTTATATTGTCTTGACCCAGAAGAGTCACTGAAATCTAGAGATCTAGTCATAAGGGAACATGCCCCACAGTCACCACATGGGTATGAACCCCACTTTGGTCCTTTGGAATTGAATATAAAGCCTGAGGTAGGAGCTACATAATGACTCTTAACTAATATATCCCTTAGATTACGTGATCTACGTGAAGTCATAAGGGGATAATCTGATAGCACTACACTCAGATCCATATCAGTGTGGAGAATTGGCCAGAACCTCTCAAAAATCGATTTCATTTCTCTCCATTGGGCATGATATCCAGTGATGAACCTTACCTCTTCATTACTGTTCTTTTTCTTAAATTTAGGTATAAGTAGGTCACTTCGTTGCGTATTTTTGGCTCTCATGTATCCTTGCTCAATATCCATAGATTTGTAACCTCTAACACGAAACCTGTTTGAGAGGTCAGCGGCCTGATTCTCAAAGGCTGATTCTGTGGAACATATCCGACGTGCTCTTAAAAATTGTCCCGTTGGAACTGCTCTCAGTGTCTGTGGAGGATGAGATGATTTGGCATAAAGGAAGGAATTGACTGATGTACTTTTCCTGAAAATATCAGTGACAATTGATCCATCTATGTCACTAGTGAGTCTAATGTCAAGAAACTCAACATCAGTGCGACTTATTTTAGAAGTCAAACGGATGTTGAGCTGGTTGACATTCAGATCCTCAAGAAACTTGTCAAGCTTCTCTTTTTCACCATGCCAGAGAAATAGTATGTCGTCGATGAAGCGCATCCATATCAGGACGCCTCCATCATCCGCATCAGGCAACTGAAGATTCTGCTCCCACCGGCCAAGAAAGAGGTTGGCATATGAGGGCGCACAAGTGGCCCCCATTGCCACTCCCCTCTTTTGCAGAAAATATCGATCCTTGAAAAGGAACAGATTGTGATGTAAAACAAAATCCAATAGTACAATCAAAAGATCGATAAGATCGGATTCCAAGTTGGTCCCATTTAGATAAAACCTAGCGGCTTCAATACCATGTTTATGTTCAATAGAGGTATAAAGTGACTCCACGTCGCATGTCACAAAGAAGTCATCATGACCCATGTAAACCCCCTCTAACCTATTCAAGACATCAGTGGAATCACGAATGTACGATGGTAATTCACAAACAAGGGGTTTAAGATAATGGTCAATGAAGCGACACACAGTTTCACATAAACCTCCATTGCCCGAAACTATCGGTCTTCCTGGAGGGTCCACTAGATTTTTGTGGACCTTAGGGAGCAGATACAGGGTTGCTAAAATGGGTTTATCAACAATGAGACCATCAAGTGTGGTTTTAGGTATAATATTGGATTCAAAAGCCTTCAATAGAATTTGATCTAATTGGGTTTTAAAACTACCTAGAGGACATCCATCCAATCTTTGATAACATGACACATCATTGAGCTGTCTAAAGGCTTCTCTCTCGTATTTGTCAACAGGCCACAATACCACATTTCCACCTTTGTCAGCTGGCTTAATAACCACTGATTTCATTCTTTTAAGTTGTTCAAGGGCCTCCCGTTGTGCCCTATTCAAATTATCATGTGTACGATGTGAAGACAATTTACTCAATTCATTGGTAACCAGTCTCACAAAGGTGTCGACTGCGGGACACATGGACAAAGGAGGAAATGTGGTAGAGCGCCCCCTGACTCCCACCGGGAATTTAGGTTCAACAGTTAGTTCTTGTTCTTTTAAAAGCTCATCAAGAGCCCTGAGGGCCTGTTGTTCATCCTTTCCTGTGAAAAGTTGCACATCATATCTAGAAAAGTGCTTTTTGAAAAGCAGTTTCCTAGCAAAAAGGTGTACATCCTTGACAGCCTCAAAGAAATCAAAGTTAGATACTGGAGAGAAGGTCAAACCCATTCCCAACACTTCCAACTGTGCCTGCGTTAATATCTCATTGGACAAATTAATTACCTTTAGTTGATCTTTGCCTGTCTGTTCCTGAGGTTCATCCCTCCATCTAAAGGCTTGTTTCTTTTGTTTTTGCCCATTAGATGTCCAGTGTCTTGCTCCCATCTTGGGCGTTTGCCTAAAAAACGACCAGTTGATGGTCCTTCATTAGAGGATGAGGATGTATAACCCGATCGTGATCTAGATCTTGATCTTGACCTCATAGATTGTTGCCAGTTCCACCTAAAGACACGATCATTTTGGTAATCGGAGAGATCACGCTGAAATTTCTTCATTTTAAATTGTTGGATCTCTTTTTCCCATTTAAGAAATTCACTATCTAATTCCCTTTCAAAGGTGACCATCTCATCTGCCGTCATCTTTGCCTTCAGATCTTGCTGTAGTGGTTCAATTTCACTCTCAAGTGCTTCAAGGGTCTGTTTATCACATCCTATCAATAACTCTAACATCGTTCTGGAGCAGACTTTACATGCATCTTCCCACCTCTGTCTGAATAGGTCGTCATCAACTGGAAATGAAGGTGTAATTTTAACTCTCAATCCCCTAGGGATGATATCCTTACTGAGGTAATGCTCCAGAGAAGCCTTGTTCCACCATGTTCTAGTCCGCTTTTCCAATAAGAATTTTAAACGTAACTGAATATCTCTATTCAACGGTGCATAGGTGCCAACCTCTGAATGTATATCACTTTTAAAAACATCTGACAACTGGGTGACCCAATTTTGGTCACGACCACGATAATCCATACCAGGACCTGTATTCACCAAAAAGACAATAATTAAGCCAAAAAAAGAATACCTATAAATTCAAGGTCATATATCAATGAATAAAGTTGCATATATGGGACCCCATGCATAGTAAACACCAAAAAGATATCCCCATATGCTATAATAAAACAAGATCAAACGTATCTTAGAAAAAATACAAAATGACTTTATTAAGGACAGACAACACAGTTGATCAAGACGATTTTAAAAAAATATAACCACCCATAAAAACAATGTACAACAGTACACAGAAGACAGTGTTGAATATAAGGCAGGGCAAACAATGGTAGTATAACAATATCAACGACTATAAAGTATGTATACTGATAATAATCACCATAACAAGGGCCTATAAAATAGTCACAAAAATTGTAAAGTCACAGTCATGGAGAGGAACCTCATTGAGACCTCAAGATACGCATACCAAAAGACCCACCATGCGCCATTCCACTGCCACAACACTGTCAGAACACCCCAACGCGCGTTTCGCACCTGGCTTCGTCAGGGGGTGCTGAAAGAGTGTGATCAGAGGATTTAAATAAGGGGTACACAGCTGAACGGTGTACCACACTTACTTGTCCATAGGATGTTCAGCTGGCGCCTGCACGAGGAGAGGCAGCACCTCAATCACGCAGTGCACGGCGTCCGGAAGTGAGCAGTGCGCAACTGCACAGAGCCCAAGTCCATGTTGCGCCGTGAACTACATGATGAACGGCCCCCCGCCCCGCGCATGCGCACAACAACCACAGACCACCGCATCCATCTTGGAATAGGGCAAGGCAACCGCAATTGCCCATATCCAAGAGATGGAGAGCGGTATGAATACATGAGCGCTATTCACAGTTAGAATATATTTATATATGTTTACTACGGTGCATAGGTGCCAACCTCTGAATGTATATCACTTTTAAAAACATCTGACAACTGGGTGACCCAATTTTGGTCACGACCACGATAATCCATACCAGGACCTGTA
The DNA here is from genome assembly GCF_050947455.1 of Rhinoderma darwinii. NCBI lineage: Eukaryota > Metazoa > Chordata > Amphibia > Anura > Rhinodermatidae > Rhinoderma > Rhinoderma darwinii. The sequence goes on along the minus strand of NC_134696.1, from coordinate 15,916,919 downwards.
TTCACCAAAAAGACAATAATTAAGCCAAAAAAAGAATACCTATAAATTCAAGGTCATATATCAATGAATAAAGTTGCATATATGGGACCCCATGCATAGTAAACACCAAAAAGATATCCCCATATGCTATAATAAAACAAGATCAAACGTATCTTAGAAAAAATACAAAATGACTTTATTAAGGACAGACAACACAGTTGATCAAGACGATTTTAAAAAAATATAACCACCCATAAAAACAATGTACAACAGTACACAGAAGACAGTGTTGAATATAAGGCAGGGCAAACAATGGTAGTATAACAATATCAACGACTATAAAGTATGTATACTGATAATAATCACCATAACAAGGGCCTATAAAATAGTCACAAAAATTGTAAAGTCACAGTCATGGAGAGGAACCTCATTGAGACCTCAAGATACGCATACCAAAAGACCCACCATGCGCCATTCCACTGCCACAACACTGTCAGAACACCCCAACGCGCGTTTCGCGTTATGTCACAATTTATATTTTTATTTCTACACTTCTTTCTTTCATTCATATATTTTTATCCATCTAACTAATCAGGTATGATGTTTGGTCATATATGTATATATATATATGGTGATATTTCACATTAATATCTTTAACTGGTGTGCACAGTGGGCTCCTAGGCATGCATTGGGTCCCCCTCTGTACACTTTGTTCATCTATATTATTGCATGATATACTGTTGCCTGTATTTGATCTATCGGAACCAATGTGTGATTTATGTTATTTCCGTACATTTCAGGATGTCTAAATATACTCTCATCTAGAATGCCTTTGCTATTTTGTAATGTAGTAAACATATATAAATATATTCTAACTGTGAATAGCGCTCATGTATTCATACCGCTCTCCATCTCTTGGATATGGGCAATTGCGGTTGCCTTGCCCTATTCCAAGATGGATGCGGTGGTCTGTGGTTGTTGTGCGCATGCGCGGGGCGGGGGGCCGTTCATCATGTAGTTCACGGCGCAACATGGACTTGGGCTCTGTGCAGTTGCGCACTGCTCACTTCCGGACGCCGTGCACTGCGTGATTGAGGTGCTGCCTCTCCTCGTGCAGGCGCCAGCTGAACATCCTATGGACAAGTAAGTGTGGTACACCGTTCAGCTGTGTACCCCTTATTTAAATCCTCTGATCACACTCTTTCAGCACCCCCTGACGAAGCCAGGTGCGAAACGCGCGTTGGGGTGTTCTGACAGTGTTGTGGCAGTGGAATGGCGCATGGTGGGTCTTTTGGTATGCGTATCTTGAGGTCTCAATGAGGTTCCTCTCCATGACTGTGACTTTACAATTTTTGTGACTATTTTATAGGCCCTTGTTATGGTGATTATTATCAGTATACATACTTTATAGTCGTTGATATTGTTATACTACCATTGTTTGCCCTGCCTTATATTCAACACTGTCTTCTGTGTACTGTTGTACATTGTTTTTATGGGTGGTTATATTTTTTTAAAATCGTCTTGATCAACTGTGTTGTCTGTCCTTAATAAAGTCATTTTGTATTTTTTCTAAGATACGTTTGATCTTGTTTTATTATAGCATATGGGGATATCTTTTTGGTGTTTACTATGCATGGGGTCCCATATATGCAACTTTATTCATTGATATATGACCTTGAATTTATAGGTATTCTTTTTTTGGCTTAAATATTTAGTTTGTGGCTCTGCATGATCGTTACTCTTCATAGTGATGGTCCTTAAATTAGTAGCTGACCATAAAGCCAAGACAGCCACTACCACCCCACCACCCCCTCCAAAGTTTTTAGGTCATGGAGAATTGAAGTTCATGGGAGGGACTGTGTAGTGTAATTGTGCATCCTCGATAATAAATGATACATGTAGTTGTGAAATAGTGGCAATGATGAGTTGCGCAGGGGTACGGACCTCGGCTGAATCATGGGAGCCGAATGCAGAGCTGGATATTCTGAGATGGTTGACGTGTAGTTGGCTTCTTGGAACTGGCCTGCATGAGTAAGACGCCCACCTGAGCCACATCGCTGTACTTAGGAGCCCTTACGTTTAGTCTGTAGAGCATGGGTTACTTATACCTGGGATTTCTTACGCTCGCCATACATGATCTAATAGCAAGGGTGGTTACCAGTGAAGAAATCAGTGAAAAGTTACATGTTCAGTAATTTATAAGATTATGTATTTGATCATTTGCTTTTTCTGACTTGATCTTTTGTACACACAGTTATGGTTCACTGTCCAGTGTGTAAGAATCAGTGCTTTCAGAAGGAGATTGTTGAGAACTACTTTCTTCGAGAGGATGCCGCCGCAGAACAAGCCGCCGAACCCATTCAGGTAAGACTGAGCAACGTTCTACCATATCGCTGTGTAGGAACCTGTGAAGACGCATCATTTACTTGAGTAGAATATTGCACTAAATGTTTAAGAAGTCTCAAAGTTAAAAGGGAACAGGCAATGGTAACAATCTAGAAGATTTCTGTATCTGGCAGAGGGAGTTTGCCACTGATGAGTGGTACAGAGCCAAAGTCTGCAGTGTTACAGCCAGTACGATGTCTCTAGTGGCTAATATGAAGAACACACGTATCAGCCTCTCCTTAAAGAGGCTCTGTCACCAGATTTTACAACCCCTATCTGCTATTGCAGCAGATCGGCGCTGCAATGTAGATTACAGTAACGTTTTATTTTTAAAAAACGAGCATTTTTGGCCAAGTTATGACCATTTTTGTATTTATGCAAATGAGGCTTGTAAAAGTACAACTGGGCGTGTTGAAAAGTAAAAGTACAACTGGGCGTGTATTATGTGCGTACATCGGGGCGTTTTTACTTCTTTTACTAGCTGGGCGTTCTGACGAAGTATCATCCACTTCTCTTCAGAACGCCCAGCTTCTGGCAGGTCACGCTGTGACGTCACTCACAGGTCCTGCATCGTGTCAGACGAGCGAGGACACATCGGCACCAGAGGCTACAGATGATTCTGCAGCAGCATCAGCGTTTGCAGGTAAGTAGCTACATCGACTCTTACCTGCAAACGCTGATGCTGCTGCAGAATCATCTGTAGCCTCTGGTGCCGATGTGTCCTCGCTCGTCTGACACGATGCAGGACCTGTGAGTGACGTCACAGCGTGATCTGCCAGAAGCTGGGCGTTGTGAAGAGAAGTGGATGATACTTCTCGTCAGAACGCCCAGCTAGTAAAAGAAGTAAACACGCCCGATGTACGCACATAATACACGCCCACTTGGACTTTTACTTTTAAACACACCCACTTGGACTTTTGCAAGCCTCATTTGCATAAATACAAAAATGGTCATAACTTGGCCAAAAATGCTCGTTTAAAAAAAAACAAAAACGTTACTGTAATCTACATTGCAGCGCCGATCTGTTGCAATAGCAGATAGGGGTTGCAAAATCTGGTGACAGAGCCTCTTTAACTGTAATGCATCCATACAACTTAGTTCTACCCATAGCCATGTAGTGTGGATGACTGGGAGGATAGGTCAGTATTCTTGATATAATAACTGGAGGGTGGGGAGACTATATGAAGTGTTTGTACCATCCACTAGATATGTAATAAAAGTTTAATTAGGAGTAAGTACTCTGACAAGTAAGATCCCACTTATCCCAAGCCACTTATCAGGAAATGTGACTATCTTTGCATATCTAGTCTAGATACCATAAGTTTATGCAGTGAGGAGAATTTATAGTATTTGCAACATGTCCACTTATCTTGCTTTTCCACTTGCGAATTGTATCTGACAAGTTTATGAAACAAAAGCAAAAAACCACACCTATTTCTGCATCAAAATGTAAAAACCGCTACTAAAGACGCTCTGTTTGGATTTTATATGCAGAATTACCTGCGGTTTTGATGCAGATTTTCTGCTCCAAATTACGCAATGTGTGTGTAGACTAAAGAGTGATTGCTTGACTATATGGCTGAATTGTTCCAAAATCTTGTTTAAAAGCAAAAAAACAAATCTTTCAATCTTTGTGCAGAGATGCACCAGCTGTGAGGACAATGCCATAGCTAATAGTTACTGCATGGAGTGCACAGAGTGGCTTTGTGAGACCTGTGTTGAGGCCCATCAGCGAGTCAAGTACACAAAAGATCACACTGTCAAAGTTACAGGTGAGTGGTGTGTGAATTTATATGTATTTTGTGACTTCCAATGCGGGAGTAGTTATGGGTTAACAGATTTCCAGCCTAAATGGGAGCTGATATAGTCTGAGGAAAGCAGGAAAACTTTGCCCAAAGTGAATGTCCTACTGCTCTCCTCCTATGTTATGTGGCCCATGTTGTCTTTGCTGAAAAAAATGGGAGCAAGCGCCTAGCAGCCTGTGCTGTAGGAACTGTCTATATTGGATAACCTACGGGGGACAGACTTATCGATGGTGTGGTAGGATTAATTTACCAGTTGGTGAAAATGGTGCACGTGACACGATAAACTTGTCACAACTCCCTAGGCATGTTAGGGCCTATTCACATCAGCGTTGTCCTTCCATCGAGGGCTTCTAGAGGTTTGCGTCAGTTAACCCCTCAACGGAAAGGCAAATAAACCTTCGCTTTCGTTTCGCTCACCATTGATGGTCGACTGCGCTATTGATTCTGTCAAAACAACGGAACCCTGTCAACGGTGACCAACAAACCTTCAGCAAAGTTTCCATCACCATTGAGATGAATGGTGAGGGAAACGGATGCTAAGGTTTCAGTTTGCCTTTCCGTTGAGGGGTTAACCTGACAAAAACCTCCGGAACCCCTCAATGCAAGGGCAACGCTGATGTGAACAGTGTTAGAAGCATATGGCTTAGAATTTTGTGCCAGAAAATGGTGCACATGTTTAATTTGGTGTATTCTGTGATGCCGCCTGGACACTTTTTTTTTTTTTTTGTAAACTTTTTTTGTTTTGTTAAGGTGGCTCTAAAACCGAACCCGAACATACAGTGTACTGTCCAGTCCATAAACAAGAAGCCCTCATGCTCTTCTGTGATACCTGTGACACATTGACCTGCCGTGACTGCCAACTGCAGGGACATAAGGATCATCAGTATGTAAAAGGTTTAGGTTTTGTAATTTGACCACTTGATTCTAAATCTGACTTCATTCTAACTTCTCCTGTTTATGATTATTTTCTAGGTATCAGTTTTTGGAAGATGCAGTTAAAAACCAACGCAAAATACTCTCTGCACTTGTGAAGAGACTAGGAGAAAAGCATGTACTTCTACAAAAGTCAACCAAGGATGTTCATTCTTCGTAAGTAGAATGGAACCAATATGTTCTAGAAATCCGCTGTAAACAAAGTTCAGTGAACCTCCATTTGTGATATCCGCCCTGACACTCGCTATGGAGAGATGGTACTCCATGCTTTCTGGCAGTTCCGTGGTGACCATTGACGCCCAGCCAGTTTTGTTGATGGGTCCTATTTTAATAGGACCCGTGCACGGTCCTTTTGGGTCATCGTATGGAGGTACACTTTAATAAAGAGTAGTACATGGGAAGTATATAGCATTGGATGAAATTTGATACACTAACTTTTTGGATCCCTGTACCTTTTTGTCTTGGTCTATGAGTGAAGACGTAATAGCATTTTGACTGCTTCTCAACATACGTTTTACATTGGTGTATAAAAAAAAAAAAAGCTCTAGCCATGGACGCCCCCATGTACTCTCTGTGCCTACTCCCTTATGAGTAACCGCTTAGTACTTGGCCATTGCATCGCACTAGTGCTCTTGGATAAACCAGGGAGAATAGACAGATTTTAGCTTTTGCTCGTCCTTTTAAACAGTCTTCATGTGTTGTAGGATTCGCCAAGTAATCGATGTACAGAAGAAATTACAAGTAGATGTGAAGATGGCGATCTTGCAAATTATGAAGGAACTGAACAAGCGTGGAAAACTACTTGTGAATGATATGCAGGTCTGTTTACTACCATAATGCCTTTTAGGGGGAGCTCGCACAGTTTTTTCTTTTTTGACGTGGGAAAACTCGCCAAAAAACATCCAAAAAATGGCTCCCATTGATTTCAATGGGAGGCAGAGGCGTCCCCCCCCCCCCCGTGAGCAGAAAAACAGGCTCGCGGGGAAAAAGGGACATGCCCAGTCTTCGGGCGTTTACGCCTCTGACCTCCCATTGACAAATCGGAGGCAGAGAGCGTATTTCGCGGCGGTTTGAGGCAGATTTTCCTCCTGCAAAAAACCCTGTGAACTCACCCTTCGGCTATGTTCACACGGGGTATTTTGCCGAGTTTTTTGACGCGGAAACCGCGTCGCAAAACTCGGCAGAAACGGCCCGAGAATGCCTCCCATTGAAATCAATGAAAAAAGCGTATTTCTCGCTGTTTTATGCCCGCGGCGCTCAATGGCCGCGGGCGAAAAACGGCACGATAATTGCCGCGGAAATCGGCGTGCAGGGAGAGGAATATCTGCCTCAAAGTTCCAAACAGAATTTTGAGGCAGATATTCCTCCCCCAAAATACTCAGTGTGAACATAGCCTTACATTGGTTTGAATGCACTTCGTGTATAAATGGAGCTTAAAGGGAATGTGTTGCCAGAAAAACATGTTTTTGTTTTTTTTTAATTAAACATTTAGTGTAGGTGATTAAACATTGTTCAAATTTTTTTTATTTTTTTCACGAGTCAGGAAATATTATAAATTAATTCTAATTTATAATATTTCCCATTGCTGGTCACTAGATGAGCTGTTCCCAAAATTGCAGCATTGCAAAATTGGGTAAAAATCCCTCGCTCTAGTGAGCTCTCAGCATCCCCCCCCTCCTTTATCATGGCTAGTGCCGGGATAAACGAGGGGTTTGAACGGTCTAACCTCCTACACTGTGTGTCGCCATTTTTTGAGCTAACACACAGTGTAGAAGGTTTACATACAGTAGTAAACGTACACAAACACGAACATACATTGAAATCTCTTAACTGCTCCTGCCGCCGCGGCTCCCTCCGGCCCGTCCGCTCTGTCTGCTGCCGCTGGTCCAAGTGCACAAGTCCGGAAGCCGCGACCGGAAGTAGTAATATTACTGTCCGGCCGCGACTTCCGGTCCACAGGAAAATGGTGCCGGACGGCGCCAATTTCAAATTGGACTGTGTGGGAGCGGCGCATGCGCAGTTCCCACACAGACGGCGTACACAGAAGTGGATGGGACGGGACCCGTTCGCAGTCTCTATGGGACTGTGGCTGCCGTATTCCATGTCTGTATGTGTCGTTAATCGACACATACAGAAATGGAACAAAAAATGGCAGCCCCCCATAGGGAAGAAAAAGTGTAAAAATAAGAAAGTAAAACACGAACACACAAATATAAACGTTTTTAATAAAGCACTAACATCTTTAACATATTAAAAAAAAAATTGTGATGACACTGTTCCTTTAAGTGTAATTGTTTACTTTTTTCTTTTTTTTTTTGCTCTTTCTTTTAAATCTTAGAAAGTGACAGAAGGACATCAGGATAAATTGGAGAAACAACACTGGAATATGACCAAACTGCAAAAGCACCAGGAACACATTCTCCGCTTTGCTACCTGGGCACTGGAAAGTGATAACAACACGGCCTTACTGCTCTCTAAGAAACTGGTACGGTTTGGTTTCTTTAATATCTGTGCTGTTCTGGTTACTTCTGTCCTTCAACTAAGACTTTTTTTTTTCCCCCCAGATCTATTTCCAGCTGCACCGTGCTTTGAAAGTGGTTGTAGACCCTGTTGAGCCATTGGGAGACTTGAGGTTTCAATGGGATGCCGATACCTGGACAAAACATGCAGAGTTTTTTGGTAAGAATTTGAAAATGTTTTTGCTTCCCCCCCCCCCCCCCTCCCCGATCGAATCTTGTTCATTATTTGTATGACTTTACATTAGTTTTGTTGGCGGGGCCGTGTCTTGGAGGGTAGCGTCTGTTATGGGCAAACATGCTGTAATTCTGCTGTACCATTTACTTGATAACAGGTCTTGGGCTATGTTCACACGCTGTGTTTTTCAGGCCTATTTTGGTGCATAAACACCCCGAAATATGCCTGAGAAACGGTGGCTTAACGCCTACAAACTTCTGCCTGTTGAATTCAATTGGAAAAACTCAGTTTTGTTCAGGTGGGGCGTTTTTTTAACGATGCAGTTTTTAAAGCCTCATGTTAACACCCTGTTAAAAGGAGCATGTCACTATTTGAGCTGTTTCTGGAGCTGATTTTCATTGTCCATGGAAAAAGCTTCAAAGCCTGAAAATCAGAGGCTGTTTTCGTTCTCACACTGTACGGTGCTGTCCTCTGAAAACTACGAGGCCTCTCTACTAACTTGTTTCAGGTCCTCCGTTTTAAATATCGCTTGTGATTAATGGCAGTATTGGTGCAGCTTTACTAATACTGGAAGTCATTTTGAATAGTAAATCTGCTCCATTTCTTACATCCAGAGGTTGAAGACCTGACCTAGTTCTCAGGTGGACAATGTGTTAAGTCCATCGGAGCTCTCGAGCCTGTTAGACGGCAGGTTGTGTTTCCAGCCTCTGGATGTAAAAGACAATGTTTACTGACATGAAGCAGTAACTTTGATCTACAACGGCTTGATATTCACACTGTCAGGTACAGAACTTATTACAGTGATTAAGATGTTAAATCAATCTCCAGTTTTCCTCTTACTGTGGATAAGATGGTAGTAATGGAATTTTCTTAAGGAGTTGTATTGGATTAGAAAAAAAATGCTTTATGGTGTGAAGCTACAATATCACACACAGCCCATCGACAAGGATGGCTCAGTTTGTAGGAAAAAAAAAAGCTGCCATGTTTGTCTAATTGCCTCCAACCTCTTTATACTTGTGTGCACATAACTTTTAGCTGTTTTTGTGCATTAATGGTGAGATTCATAGTAACGTGTCTTTCCTTTTTCCCAGGTAAAATTGTGTCTGATAAAACTGGGGTTGTGTCATCGACTGCAACTCAGTCAATGAACTCGACTTCTCAAGTATTGGCGCCACTTACCAACTTCAACCCGATGGTGCAGAATAGATCAAGACCTGGTGCATCTCAAGGGAGAGCTGCTGGGAGCCTCATGCAGCAGGTGCAGTTTGTGGCCCAGTAGTCAATGGTCTACCGTATGTACAAACACTTCATATGTCAACTATTGTGTAAACTAATTTATTGTATGTTTCTTTTACAGTCCATGGATGACTATGATGGAACAGGTATGCGTCTTTTAAACATATCTTTTAAACTTGCTCTGGAGGGACGTTGCTTTTAATTCTTTGCAATTTACCTTTTTTTAACTTTTGTCTTGTCAGAGGGGGAGTCATCTGGATTAGATGTTATGACTGGACAGAAAAGGTATGGGTGTTTGCAAATTATTACTATGTATTCTATTCCCTTACCCTCCCCCGACTTCATCATATTCCTTCTTTTTGAAGGGGACGGAATTCAGAGGGTGATGTTAATGAGCTGTTAAAGAAGGTTCCTCGTGTGAGCTTAGAGCGTTTGGACGTTGATCTTAATCCTGACAATCAGCCGCCAGTCTTCAAAGTTTTCCCTGGAAACACAAATGAAGACTATAATTTAATTGTAATTGAGAGAGGAAATGCTGCTGCTGGAGAACCTGTTGTAAAAGTAAGTTCTTGTCTTGAAAGGATGTTAACAATTCCTTTTATAATTAAAAATAATTTGTAAATCTGCTGTCTGTAAACTACTTTGGGAACACTCTCTGCATGGTCTTACACCAGACAAAACAACCCATGTACTAAGGTAGGGGGTGGATGTGATTTCAGGTATTTTTTCACAGTTCCATAGGTGAGGTAAACAAAGAGTTCAGTTTCTTGTTCTCGGGATATGTAAGAGTAATATAAAGCGTGTGCAAGTTTATGCGTCTGTATTTACGAACTAGCGGGGCTAAGGATGATATGAATCGCGCCGAGTCTGTGCCCAGGTTTTATTTTAGCCATGCTCTTTGCCTCTAAAAATCCTATTTTTGACTACAGGAGGAAGCCATGGAAACAGGCATCAGTATTCCCACAGCTGACTCTGAGGAAAAGCCTTACATGCGCCCTGATGGCTTGCCGGAAAATGTCACTCCTGCAGTTCGTCCACCAAGTACAACCAGCGATGTGGCTGCTGAATTCCAAGGCTCTAGTGCAGCTGTGGCCCCAGACGCTGGAACTGGTGCTCGCTGTAAGGTGTGCCAAAAGGAAGGAGCCCTGCTCGCATGCAACAAGTGTAAAAACAGTTTCCACCGTGACTGCCATCTGCCAGCGCTTACAGAAAATACTAGGTATTTAAGTGCTCAATATCCGCTAAATGGGGTTTCTTGATTTTTGGGGGACTATATGCTATGTATGTTTACTATGCAGGGACCTGGAGACCAAACCATCTTGAATCTCTAGGTTTATGGGTTGTTACTGATGCGGCACTAGTGAAACTAAAGTCAGTTTAGAGATGTTCAGCTTTCTCTAGTATGAAGTTGGTTAAAGATTAAAAATCACCTTTCACCTGCCCATACGTGTGCAGCACCTGAAGGCCTAGAAATTGCTTAGAGAACCTTTCAGCTGCCCATACACGTGCAGCATGTAACGGGCAGGGCTTCACAAACCCGGTCTCACTTGAAATTATTCTAACTTCCTCCATTATTTACATATCGGTGCCGTTTTATTTGGCGCTGTGGCACTGTCTGTAGCTGATTGGACGTTTTCACAACGATCGTAACACGCCACTTTGCAGTTTACACATCCCCCCCCCCCCCGTCAACAGTTCAGCAGGTTATTTACATATCTGGCACCAAATATAATGGCACCGATATGTAAATAACGGGGAAAGTTCGAAAAATTTCTAGTGAGACCGGGTTTGTGAAGCCCTGCCCGTTACATGCAGCACGTGTATGGGCAGCTGAAAGGTTCTCTAAGCAATTTCGAGGCCTTCAGGTGTCCCTGCCATATGAGCTTCCTTAAAATGCTGCCTTGCCAGATTCCTGAAAAGCTGACTGGTTAGGGTAAAATCACAAATATGCCTTTCAGGATTATTGGAAAGTTGGATGAGTCTAGTTTGTGCTATAATGACATTGGTGGTCACCTAGCTTGTGAAAGAAAAAATTGAATTCTGTAACTTTTTGCAGAGGTTAATGTTTGTGTGTTGTAAGCGGGATCTGTCTGAACCCTTAAGACTTTGTTGCTAATATTAATTTCCCCTTTTATTTTCAGTGGAGAATGGAAGTGTATGCTATGCCAGGACATGCCCAAGATCGATCAAGGTGAAGATGCCCCAGAAGATGCCACCAGCCTCTCTGCAGTTGATCAGAAGGTTTGAAACCTAATTTCGCTTTCCTCTTGTTTGTCAGCAAGCTCGTGACCCCTGCGATTGTCTTCATTAGTATAGAGAACATCTGTCCCTTTATTTCTAGAGATGTGAACGTGTGCTGCTGGAGCTGCTTTGCCACGAGCCTTGCCGGCCCTTCCACAGACTTTCTGCCAGTGCGGTAAGTGTTGTTTTTTACGGATGTAATACAAACCTATCAATTGTGTCCTGTTATCAGATTACGCCTGTAACTTGATGAAGACTTGTGATCTTTAGGAGATGTATCTTGTGTAGGGCTTTGTTTCAGCGTTTAGCCTTTATAAGGACATGTAGACTTGGGATTATGATTATTGACTTTGTCTTGATTTGATGTCTAACTTTTTTTAGGATGGAGATCCGATGATAGACTTGACACTCATCCGAGCCAAGCTACAACAGAAGTTATCACCTTTCTATGCCAACCCTGATGATTTTGTGCGTGATGTATGGATGATGTTTAGAAATGTCAGCAAGTTTGCAGAGGTGAGACGGCTGTGTAATTTTTTCACTTGTGACCAATTTAATGTCTCCGACCAATGTATTGGTGGCTGAATATTCCAGACAAACCTTTTTTTATATTCTATCCACTGAATAGGTGATACATTTTAGATTAGTCAGCGTCTGACCCCTGGAACCCCCAGTCCGCCGCGACTGTGGTAAGGCGTTGAATGGCGCGGCGGTCGAGCATGCGTGTGGCTCGGTACAAACTTTATAGGAGTTGAGGAAACTGCTGAGTGCAGCGCTCCAATAATGGCGTTTACTATTCATTCACTTCCTCTCTAGTTTTTCCCTTATGTAGAAGTGCGTTAAAGCTCCTACACAGATGAGAGGCTAACACGCATGGTTAATGTTTGTTGTCCTCATTAGGCTATGTTCACACGGGGTATTTTGCCGAGTTTTTTGACGCGGAAACCGCGTCGCAAAACTCGGCAAAAACGGCCCAAGAACGCCTCCCATTGATTTCAATGGGAGGCGTCGGCGTCTTTTTCCCGCGAGCAGTAAAACTGCCTCGCGGGAAAAAGAAGCGACATGCCCTATCTTCGGGCGCTTCCGCCTCTGACCTCCCATTGACTTCAATGGGAGGCAGAGAAAGCGTATTTCTCGCTGTTTTATGCCCGCGGCGCTCAATGGCCGCGGGCGAAAAACGGCGCGATAATCGGCGTGCAGGGAGAGGAATATCTGCCTCAAAGTTCCAAACGGAATTTTGAGGCAGATATTCCTCCCCCAAAATACTCCGTGTGAACATAGCCTTAATGTGCACTGTAGATCTATAGCCAAATTTGGGCTTTAACATTAACCCGTTAGTGACCGACCCATCGTGTTTCTACGTCTGTCACTAACGGCCTTATTCCGATGCCATAGACTTTTTACGTCGCGGCATCGGAATAAGTTTACAGAGCAGGGAGCTGTCAGATCTCCCTGCTCTCAGCTGTTAGAGGCAGCTGAGGGCTGGGAGCGTCCCTGCTCTGCCGTGTGAGATCGATATTCGTATCGATCTCACACGTTTAACCCCTTAGATGCGGTGCTCACTAGCGAGCACCGCATCTGAGTGGTTTTGGAGAGAGGGAGGGAGCTCCCTCTCTCCCCCACCGACACCCGGCGATACGATCGCTGAGTGTCTGTGTCTCTAATGGCAGCCGGGGGTCTAATAAAGGCCCCCAGGCTGCCTCGAGTGAATGCCTGCTAGATCATGCCGCAGGCATGACCTAGCAGATGCCTGTCCGTGTTAAACGGCCAGGCAGTAATACACTGCAATACAAAAGTATTGCAGTGTATTATAAATGCGATCGTAGAATCGCATATTATAGTCCCCTAATGGGACTAGTAAAAAAGTGAAAAAAAAGTTTAATAAAGTTAATAAAAAAAAAAAAATGAAAAACCCAGCTTTTCCCCTTACAAAATGCTTTACTATTAAAAAAAACAAAATAAAGTAAAGTTACACATATTTGGTATCCCCACGTCCGTAACGACCCCGACTATAAAGCTATTACATTATTTATCCCGCACGGTGAACGCCGTAAAAAAAATAATAAACTATGGAAAAATTGCTGTTTTCTGTGAATACTGACTTTAAAAAAATGTGATAAAAAGTGATCAAAAAGTCGCATCTACTCCAAAATGGTACCAATGAAAACCAAGTCTTCCCGCAAAAAAAAAAGCCCTCACACAACCGCATCGGCGAAAAAATAAAAACGTTACGGCTCTTCAAATATGGAGACACAAACAAATAATTTAGAAAAAAAAAGCGTTTTTACTATGTAAAAGTAGTAAAACATACAAAAACATAACAAATTTGGTATAGTTTCAATTGTAACAACCCGCTTTTTTCTATCCCCCCCCCCCCCAAAAAAAGTTAGAAAAAGTTAATCAATAAATAATATGTACCTAAAAATGGTGCTATTAAAAAATACAACTCGTCCCGCAAAAAACAAGACCTTATACAGCTATGTCGACGCAAAAATAAGAAGGTTATAGCTCTTGGAATGCGACGATGGAAAAACGTAAAAAATAGCCTGGTCATTAAGGTCCAAAATAGGCGGGTCATTAAGGGGTTAAAGTAGACATGTTATATAGCTCTGCTGTAAACTACTGTGTGGGTAGCTTGCAGTTTCTGACTTATTTTATTTATTTTTTTTCCCCCGTTCTAGGATAAAGCTGTGGTCCAGTCAATCATTGAACTTCAGACTTTCTTTGAAGCAAGGCTCAGTCTTCTGTTCGGGGATCGCAAGTTTTCTTGTCTCCTGGGTGAAGTCGGAAAAGATGACGAGCAGCAAAGTGAAAGCGTAACTCAAAGAAGTTCCCCAGTGAGCACAACCAGCGACAGCGTATCTTCTGTTAAAAACGGCGCTGAACAGATTTAATGAAAATCCGTCTGGATCTGTCCGTTTATAGCCGATTTTCAAGGTGACATGCGCATGTCTAGTTTTAAAGAAGGTGACAACTGCGCAAATGACTGGAAAAATACTATAGCCCTCCCCCTCCCCCTTCTTTCCATAGATGAGTCCTAGATGGAACGAACAATGGATGACACTGAGGAGAGGCCTGTAATGTAGCGTTAGTGAGCTCCTATCTCTTTCATTCACTCTGAGTCTATTCAATGTTTCTTTAACTCCTCCTATTGCGTTACCAGTTGTGTCGAACAATTCCCGGTTCCACACATCAAGGAAACGGTCGTGAATCACTTTATTGCTTAAATCTGCACAGTGAATACGGACGGGCCCGAAGTGTCCCTTCAGTGTAGTTTATCGGTTCTCTATTGGGTTGGCGAGGACGAGCTTTACGAATATTGTTGGTTACATCTTGTTTTATGGTTGAGGTATAGCCTCGCTGTTCTTCCAACACCCCCATTTTCATCTTTACATGGCAGCCCAGGACCAAATATTTCTCTCCCTGCTGCCTTTGACTATTGTATGTTGAGCTCCCCAAGCCCATTGGCCTCGAATGTTTGTTAGCTATGTAAATATGGCGTTGATCAGCACCCACTCCCCAATATAATGAGCAGGTCACGGTTATGTCCTTCATCGCTGTTTCATTTAAGTTCTAAGAATGTCGGGTTAGAATCCATTTACTGGAGTCCCACAACCGAGGTGTAGGTGCAAAATGTCCCGAGGCGGTGGCAGCTTTTAATCATTGAAAAAGTCCATAGACTTATAGATCTTTGATTCAGGTTTGGAAGTCAAACTGCGTAGATTTATTGCCGTCTATATTTTGGCAAAGGGGCCCAGCCCCCGACCTATTTCATATTCCTTTAGATTAAAATAGAATAAAGTCTGCATTGAAGGCATTTCTGTTTTTCGCGTTTGTTTTGTATTAACACTGATGAGATCTGGAAGAGAATCACGGAGACTTGGTTACTTGGGTTTGAGGGTTTTTTTTCCTCTTAAAACCTGTTTTCTGAAACTGCAATCAGAATGTAAAATATCGTTTACTTTTTTTTTTTACATGATTTTACATCCCCCTCACTAGATTTGTGGCTTTATAGAGATGTTGGGTGCACTTAGAACCCTTCACCTCCCCAAACAGGTGCAGCCGAGTGCAGATTGTTATAGGAGAGGCTTCAGACACTCACGTAAAATTATTTTTCTAGCTCCCTCCGTTATTTACATATCGCTGCCGTTATATTTGGTGCCCGATATGTAAATAAGCCCCTGAACAGTCAATGGGGCGTTTCGAACTAAAATGCAAGGGGTCACGAAGTCTCCGCCCTGACACTGTCCAATCAGCTGCGGACAGTGTCAGGGCGGCTTGCGCTGCGTTCCCTCCCGCGAGTACGCAGACAGACTTGGTGTTTGTGCTGCAGATAGCGCGCGCTCACAGCTGTTCACTCGCGCATCGACGTCACCACTTCCGCCGCCACGGAACAAAAGACGAGGCGAAGCAGAGACGAGAAGGAGACACTAAGATCTAATTACATCCGTCGATGTGCGTACAGCCGTTTGCGCACGCCCACACTATTTGCAGCACAACCACCAAGTCTGTGTACTCGCGGGAGAGAACACAGCGCAAGCCGCCCCGACGCTGTCCGCAGCTGATTGGACAGTGTCAGAGCGGAGACATCGCGCCCCCTGCCTGTTAGTTAGAAACGCTCCATTGACTGTTCAGGGGATTGATTACATATCGGGCGCCAAATTTAACGGCAGCGATATGTAAATGACGGAGGGAGTTAGGCTAATTTACGTGACACAGCGTTTGTGAAGCCTTTCCTATTACATGCTGCACATGTTTTGGGAGGTGAAAGGGTCTCTAACAGAAGAGCGGTGTCACCATTGATGTCCTGTGGCCCTGAAGACTTCACCTTGGACAGATCTGGATCATTACTGTCCTGTTAATTGGACGTCTGCCCCTCCCCCATTATTGCTGTGTTACATGTCTACTCATTAGCCGATGTGCTGTCCTGTTTGCCTTGATACTAATGGAGATGCCTGGTGACCGTTTTGTAAGAGCAGTAAACATTTAAGACGACTTTCCTTTTTGTGTTTTATTTTTTTTTTTCTATTAAATAAAGCTTAAACACTTACATACGAGCTGGTATTTGTGTTACACAAGTGGCATTTATTCTAGTTGTGGTTTATTTTACTGGCAGTATCGGCTCATGGCTCTTTAAGATGCTTAATGTTAAATAAATATTTGCTGCATTGGGTTCCTTAAGGAAATGGTTCCTCCACTGCTGTCCTCCGTAGACCCGCAGGAGACCTCCTCAGTTCAGACCCTTTATCCTGACCCGTGGAAACTGGTCCATTTTAGAGATTAGTAGAAATATTAATTTGATGGCTAAAAACTTCAGTCAGTGCTCCTGTTTTTCTCAGGGGTGGTAAACTGTACAATCCTGTTTTTGGTGAAGGGCTTCCAAATAAAAACCATATTGGGACCCCGAGTGATGAACTAATTTAAAGGGAATGTGTCGCTAGAATTTTTTTTTGTTACAGTATATAAATGATTACACTGTTTTAATTTTTTCACAAGTCAGGAAATATTATAAATTATAACATTTCCATGTGCTGGGCACTAGAGGGAGAAATTCACAAAATTGCAGCATTGGCATGTGGTAAAGCAACCTCATTGCTTTATTCTGCGAATTTGGGGTAGACACACTAGTGTCCTCACACAAGTGCCAGGAGAAATGAGGGGGTTGAATGTTCAAACCTACACACTGTGCTGCCATTTTCTGAGCAAAATGCAGTGTAGGAGGATTAGATACAGTGGTAATCACACACTAAAACACAAACACACACACCACACGCTCCTGCCACCTCCGCTCCTAGTCCTTGCGTCATCTTACGGTCCGGCCGCGGATGTCGCTCTACCAAAGACCTTCCTTTTGGACTGTGGGAGCGGCACATGCGCCGTTCCCACACAGACGGCGTACGCTATAGTGAATGGAACGGCTCCCGTTCGCATTCTCTATGGGGATGTATGTGCTGTATTCCATCTCTGTATGTGTCGTTAATCGACAGATGAAAAAAAAAAATGGCAGCCCCCATAGAGAGAAAAAAGTAAAGTACAACAAACACAAATAAAATTTATTTTAATGACATACTAAAAGCAATATTATATATAAAAAAAAAATTCATGACACTCCCTTTTAAGGAGGAACCTGACTGTTCAGTTACCCTGCAGCGCCACCACAGGGGAAATAAAGCAATGTTTATAAACCAAATAGCTGTTCATGTATTACATAAGACAGCTGGGCCCTCTATAGCCACGTCTAGCTTACTAGGGTACCAAATGGGAACCCCCACAAATTCTGCAAATGGGTTGGCTTTGGCCATTGATCGAGAGATCCCCTGCCATGTGAGGAGATAATCCTTGATATGAATGTGAGTTACTGGACATGGTGGATTCTTTAAAGGGGTTGTCCGGGCATAGCGCACTATTTTGACCTATGCACTTGACTGTGCAGAGTTGCAGTAACCCAGCACAGCCACTATAGTGTACAGCGCTATCTACTGCCGGCACTGACCACTGCGTAACATCTGGTGCTGGAGGCAGCTGGAACAGTTGATCGGTGCAAGGTCTGGGTGTCAGACCCCCCACCCACACCAACCAATCACATGCTGATGACTGATCCTATGGATCGGTCATCAGTATGAAAAACTGCCCTGAGCCCGGACAACACCTTAAGTTCTGTTCTGTAACGTGCAAACATTTAAATGGAGTGACATTGAGATGTGCAGCCCCCTCTCCGGATTGTTGGGACAGCCATTGATCTGTCTTAACACCTGTGGGAATATATAATTGGGTGCTGAGCTAAATCTGAAGGGTCCCAGGTTTGGAAAAGTTCAGTAGTGGTTGGTGAGGGTCCCAGCTCAGTCAGTCATGTTCTAAAAGGCGATATGAGAACTGCCCCTTTAAACTACATACAGACTATTCAACCGTTACATTGTGATATTACAATTCTTGACGGAAGCCAAGATTTTAACGACGGGCCTGTTCACATCACTGTTCGCTTTCCGTTCCGGGGTTCCGTCGGGTGAACCCTGCAATGGAAAGTGAAACCACAGCTTCCGTTTCACTCACCATTGATATCAATGGTGACGGAAACATCGCTGATGGTTTCCGATCGTCACCATGCCGGCAGGTTTCCGGTTTTCCGACTATCAATAGCGCAGTCAACTACGCTTTTGATTCCGTCGGAAAACCGGAAACCTGCCGGAATGGTGATGAACGGAATCCATCAGCGGTGTTTCCGTCACCATTGATATCAATGGTGAGTGAAACGGAAGCTGTGGTTTCACTTTCCATTGCAGGGTTTACCCGACGGAACCCCGGAACGGAAAGCGAACGGTGATGTGAACAGGCCCTTAGAGATTTGCTACTAACAAGTGGAGCCAAGCAACCCGAGTCCACGTGCCGTTGCTAAATTTATTACATAGCTGAGTTTTTTTTGGCGTGAAAAAAAATTACTTTTTGAGTAAGGTGATCTAATCGGCGCCAGTCACGTCCGATATAACAGCCGGGCTTTATGTCTACGCGCTGCCTGTCCCACAATTCCTCAGGGCATGCTCACATAAGGCTGAATACAGTCCATGAGCGCTACTGTGCCGGGAATATAGCCAAGAAGAGGACTGCGCAAGCGTGACCACTAAAGACGTAACCATAGAAACAAGGAGGTAAATACATCTTATGGGGGACACGAAGTGATAACTAGCAAACTGCACAACAAGAACTAGGAAGAAATGAGATCTTGTGCGCCTGTTAACCCTACGCTGCCTCGGTAGGAAACCCTGTTAATGGATCAGTACTTGGAACAGTGGATTTTAAAGGGGCCTCTTCTAGTTAATGCCTGACAGTAAGTGGCACTGCACATCATGGGCACCGCTGCCACTTCTATTGGCCATAGAGGATGTTACCCACCTATGGGTTATTGATGGCATATCCTTGTGGTCTAATTCCATGAGGTGGGGGCTTAGAACAGCATAAAGTCAACTGTCTAAGTTCTGCCATAAAGTAAGTTATGTGCGGAGGTGAAATATAACACAGCATAATGTGCGACATGGACTGTGAACGCCGCGTCATTACGCACTCGTTACGCAAAATTTAAGACCAGGATTGCGCTCACCGCAGTTTAAATAAAACGGCTTGTCTTAGAAAACAGTGTTGTATGGCGCAAAACATTAACACTGGTGAGAAGATTACTGGGCACATCCTAGGACCGTGTTCAGACAGCCCTAGTGTGGCTGCCACATTACAGGACCCTGCGGCAATCAAGTCCGGTTCAGTAGAACAATGGGAGGTCACAATATCACAGACGTTATGGCCTATTGCCGGTCCTGGATGGCTGTAGTCAAGACGCCTTTTAATGTAATATTAATTGGCGAAAAATGGAGCGGCCGCATCTCTGCTGAACCAAACGCCAATCACTGCCGCCTTCTATGATCTGTGCTCGCTTCAGTGGAACCGCAGGAGGTCCAGCTGCTGTGGCCGTAAGTCTCTGTTCACACCGCGTCTCCGGGACGTACACTCCTGTATGCCATAAAAAAGCGTACACTTTGCGGTACTTGTGCCGATAGGACACATGACAAACATCGGTGCATAAAAAAGTCCCTTTAGAGGCCAGCAAGCTGCGGTGTTGTCTAAGGCCCCAGGCACACGACCGTAAAATCGCCCGTAATTATGGGCCCATTTGTTTCTATGCCCGACAGACGCCTCTCCGTATACTTCTGGGAATCTGTCCGTGCCGTAGAAACCTGCCGAAAAATATAGGACATGTCCTATTTTTTTTTATTTTACGGGCCGTGCCCCCATACTTTATAATGGGAGCACGGCCCGTAAATACTGCCGGCTGACCGTGGGCGTAATTAAGGGCACGGTCATGTGCGTGGCCTTGTGCACACGACCATAAGAGTTTTACTGTCCGCAAATACGGATGCATAGCGGTAGCTGTCCTCAATTGCAGAAGCGCCCATAGACTTCTATGGGCAAGTCCATGCCGCGATTGCGGACAAGAATAGGACGTTCTATATTTTGCGGATCGTTTCTACGGCCCGGACACACATCCATAAATATATACGGTAAGGCGTCCGCGGCTAATATAAATGAATTGGTCCACAAATTCATCCGTAATTACCTGATCCGTGAACACTACGGTCGTGTACGTGGGGCCATAAACTCGGTTGAATCAATTGCAAAAGGAGCAGATTTGAGGTAGTGTCATGCGCCCCCTGCAGGCCAGGGTATGTGCTCATGTTCAAATGTTGGAGAATATCACGCAATCCCCCGATACAATTCTTAGAACTTGACAACTACGCACCGACTACAGACATCCAATCATACGCAAACACACTGCGTCATTTCCGCGCCTCCTGCGCTTTTTGACGGGACTGATTTCCCGAGCGTTGTCGGAATTTGCCGAGAGCCGGGACGAGTGTTTCCGAAGTGATTCGGGCGGGATTCCGAACGCCTGCTCTTCAATTCCGGAACTTGCCGAGTGTTTCGGAGGCTGCGCAGTAGGAGCAGTCAGAGTGAAGCGCCCGCAGAGCACAGTGTTTCCGCTGCCGGGCTCAGGGTAGAGCCGGCCTTGTGTTTGCTGCTTTCCGGCCTCCTGACCAGCGCTCTCGTACGTAGCTGACACAGCGGCTGCGGCCTGGCCTGTACGTGAGGCGGAGGGAGGAAGGGACGGAGGGAGGCCGGGAGCTTCCCCCGGTGCGGGACACAGGGAGAGCCGGAGGTACCGGGTGAGAGAGAGTGAGAGGCCCGCAGGGGAATCCGGCATCATGATCAAACTCTTCTCCTTAAAGCAGCAGAAGAAGGAGGAGGAATCTGCTGGCGGCACCAAGGGGAGCAGCAAGAAGGCTTCCGCCGCACAGCTCCGCATCCAGAAAGGTGAGCAGGGCCCGGCGCTACGCTGGAGGGCCACTGGGGGGCGCTATTCACACTTACTCATCCTCTGGGGGGCGCTAGTGGTACAGTGACTGGGGGAGGGGTTGCCTCATCCCAGCCCCCCAATGTCCCAGGACCTCGGGTCTCTGCTTACCTTTAATGCTGGGACTTGTAGTTCCCCGGCTGCTTGACATACTTGGTCATGAAACCCTCATTATTTTTGGGGGTGTTCCAAAATCCCCAACTAATCCCCCCCCCCCTAATGTAAAAACCTTCTAATCCTATACAAATAATGATCGTGATGTTCACACGGTGGCGGCCGCAATGACGGCGTGATGAAATTTTGTTCTGAAAACAACACACGTCGTCACCTTGTCCATAGCAACCAATCAGAGCTAAGCGTTCAGCTCCTAATGTCCGCTGGGAAAAAGGAACCTGAGCCCGGATTGGTTGCTAGGATTGTTGAGGCCGCTCTGAAACATGAGGAGCCACGTGTGCCCGTAGGGGTTGTCAGTGTCGCATCCCATCCCCCGACGTGGATTCAGAGGTGTTTTTTTTCAGCTTCTTCGGGCCGGTGGTTCACCTTTTCTCTACCCTGCGCCCATCCGGGTGTTTCGAGCTGATTGAGAGGTCGCCCCGTCAGACCCTCCCTCAGAGCAGAGGTTCATGACCGGCGTAGCTTTCTGCTCTGGAGCTTCGATGGCGGATATAAAAACCGCGCTGCCGCGTAAATCTTCCACTCCGGGGCAGTTAAAGGGACTTTCCACTTAAAGGGATTGTCCACTCCACGAATATTTTCCATACATCTCCCACTAGTATTATTGTAGAGTGAGCGTGCACACATGGCGCCTCCCTGCGAGGACCGGGACGCCCGAATTACCCGCATCAGTGGTGGTCCAGGGGGGCCGGACTCCTACCAATTCTTTGCCGTAAAAGTTTAAGCTCCCTTCAGCTCGTGTTTCCTTCACTATCTGGTCATGGCGCTCCCAGTGGCTGCTGAAATGGCTGACAACATAAAACAGTAGATTTATTGTGCCCCTTTAAATGTCATTTTTATGGAGGAGGGGCCTGGTCTAGAAATACAGGTACAACCGAAGCGCTGGAGACAGTCAGCATGGCCAATCTGCGGACAGAAGTGATGTGTACGGGGCGGATGAACCCTGCCGGGACTGACCACTATGCGATCTGCAGAACGCCCCCCACAAGCAGCCGCCTTGTCTCGATTGACCTCATTCAGACTGTTAGTTCACAATTGATCTGTTGATTTCGGCACCTGGAGCCCCCCCCCCCTGCTGCCGGCCCCTCACATTCCTCAGCGACGTTCACTGGAAGCTCGCAGCATTTCTCTTATTACACTCTAATCCTTTTCTGGGTGGGCTTTACACTGGTATTAGGTTGTTTCAGCAGTGAGACCCTCTCTACCCTTACTTTACCCAGTTGTCAGGGTCCCGGGAAAGTAGTTGTCAACCAAAAATAAATGATAGTAAAAAGTGAACGTTTTTGGGAATTTGCAAGATCCTAAGTGCGTTTCCTTCTAGACCCCCCTCATGTCATGGGCAGCTCCATCGGGTAAAGCAGAAGCTACTTTCATTGCTCCGTGGGCATTCTTCGGCAGTAATGGCCGCCACGGATGACACCTGGGAGTTTCTCTTTTCCACCG
This sequence comes from Rhinoderma darwinii, assembly GCF_050947455.1. Lineage (NCBI taxonomy): Eukaryota > Metazoa > Chordata > Amphibia > Anura > Rhinodermatidae > Rhinoderma > Rhinoderma darwinii. The sequence goes on along the minus strand of NC_134696.1, from coordinate 15,894,134 downwards.
ATCGATCAGGTCAGACGGGATATTTGAAAACTGCTCCCCTTCCTTATGTCTTCATCTGGGGCATCAAGGACCCCGTAAAGAGGAGGATGGTATCAGATAGCCCCTTTAACTTGGTGATGGTCCCGGCTCTAGAGGGCGCAAATATCTAATTGTTGCTCCTCATAACTTTCCATAGGAATCGAGTGAAGCCCCGGGACTGGAGGCGTTAACCCCTTTCTCAGACCCTCATTCTCCAGCGGTTTTGAAGCCGCAGTCTCGGCCAAGGGGTCACGCGCAGCTGAGAAGTTACATGGCTCCGCCCCGTCACTGGTTTAGATTAAATGACTGGATAAATATTCGGAAGCTCCACCTTTTTGGTTTATATCGTATTTGTATAATCATTATCGTCTTTCTAATGCTTTCATTTATTTTTCATTGCAATGTAGAAATCAAAATCTTATTGGAAACCATCAACAAGCTGCTGTTGACGGATCTGTTTTATTTCCATAATTCATTAAAATAACATTCAGTAAAACGAAACAATTTACATATAATTAATATATATATCATAGGACAGAGTCACACCCCCCCATTGTAACGTTGATACACAGCGATAGCTGACATACTGACGTCACACCCTGCGATCACCGGTTGCCAGTCACATGACCACAGCTGAGCCATCAGTACTAAGTCGAAATCGGATGGACTGCAGCCTCTGTCGTAAATTATATTGATTAGGGATTAGTCTTCCTTTAATAATATGATCTACACGGCGTACTGCGTCATAATTGGAATCTGGCAGTTAAAGATATCCTACTTGCTGATGGTTTCCACAGTGTTTTAACTGAATAAAATCAGAAGAACAGGTAATGAAGATGTAATACAAGTATTGTAGATTTGGTTGACTATAGAGCTGACGTTAGTGGTGGTGGGCGCGGGGGGCGCCGCGGGTCTGTGTATGACAAGCCGTTCTCATCGCATTCACGAGGGCGCTGTTTGTGTTTCAGATATTAATGAACTGAATTTGCCGAAGACGTGCGAAATAGAATTCTCAGACCACGACGACCTTCTTAATTTCAAGCTAGTCATCTGCCCCGATGAGGTGAGTGTCTCCCGCTGCCATAAGTGAATATCGCCCAGTGTCGGGCAGATGGGTCGGCAAAAGGGGAAAAATCGTAAATGTGGCGCAGACGTTCACTGTACTAAATGTTCGCCGGTTCCTCTCGTGACGGACTATAAGGCCGTGTTCACACAAAAATCTGCCTCCGAATTCCTTCAGCTAATGCAAGGACCGCGGGCAAAAAACGATCAAACGAGCGCCGCCGTTTTTTTTTTTTCTTCTGCCTCCCATTAATTTCAATAGGTGGTCAGAGCCGGAAACCGTGGCAAGAAAAAACATGCCGCTTTTTTTTCCACGAGCGTCCAAAGCCGCACAGGAAAAAAAACAAAACACCTCAGCCTCTCTTTGAAATCAATGGGCGATTCTGGACGATTTTTTTGGCGCTGATTCTGACACTATTGCCGCATCAAAATCTGCGCCAAAGAACTGACCCCAACAGTCCATAGACCGTTCAGGACTATTGTCCAAGTACATCCCCTAACTATTTACTGCAGGACCAGGGTAGTCAGCCGCAGCGCTGCATTGGCTCTGCTGCATCGCTGTACATCATTTACAGTCTGACGGGGGGATATTTGGGGGTGGAGCTTATTGTTGCGCAGATTTTGGCTTCTGCAGACGCTCTCTATTCTGGTTTGTACAGAATAAAGGGTGTCTGCAGAAGCCATAATCAAGGAAATTGGGTGATTGGTTGCTACGGGCAGCGCTGACGGGTCTTGCCTTGACTAGTTTTATGCCTGTGCAGCTGTAACAAAAAAAACAAACTAAGTGGTATTAAAAATAATGGCGCCTCCCACCAAGAACCGCATCAGTTACCGAAACCCCCTTGGCCTGACTGGTTGGGCATAACGGGAGCAACATGGAGCGTACTTCCGAAACGGCCCGCCAATACCGAGTTATCGTAGTACAGTCTATATAATACATTTTCGATGATCCACCTTACTTGGGACGACCAGGATGCCGGACTATTGGAGACTGAAATTTTGGGGGTTTGGATAAACTGAGACCGATTGTTATATGTGCATGGATAGCGCGTGCCGGACAATCGGGGATATTCCTGCTAATCCGGCTCTCATTGGTTCTGTGAGGATCTAAATTTGGTTGTTGGACTGTGGTGGGTCCGGGTGAGCCGTTTATACAGACCCCAAAAATGTATCTGTATTGTAGCCTAATAGGGTCAGAACCCCCTCCAATAATGTGTCATGAGGCGTCTGCTGAGAAAACGTTCCCTATTAATTACATTTTTAAAGGGCTTGTCCAGAATTAGATAAACATGGCTGATTTCTTCCAAAACAGCGCCACACCTGTCCACAGATGGTATAAATGACCTGTAGAATAAAGTCGTCATATCTGCCGCACGGTGAACGCCGTAAAAACAAAACCTAAAAAGCAAAATGGAGGAATTACTCCCCCCCCCCCCCCCATTTAACCCCACAAAGATTTTTTTTCTAATCATGAGTAAAGCGGCCCCCCGGAGGCCACACACAGAACGGCGGCAGCCTCCTCTATCAGCAGTCTGCTTCTCATCCAGCTCCCATGGCTGCGGCCGGAGCATCTGGTAGTGTTTGCCGGGCTGATGAGAGCGGCTGCTTCTCTGGAATACACGGGATGTTTTTAATTTTCTGGATCAACAACTTGTTAACTGGCGAGGAGAAGTTGATTAAGTCAACCAGACGCGACCGCACAGAGTTTACGGAGTCTTATCTTGCACACCAGACGCTGTACCTCAGGTTACCGGAGACGTGCTCTGCAGCCGTCGCCCCGTCTTTTATATTTGTATTTTTATGGATACGCTGCGTAAAACCACAAAAATAATCTGCCCTGGAACCCGCGGGGAATTCAGTCCGAAAAACTGCACCAAATTGTGGTGCAGTTTTTCGGTCGGCATGTCCGCTGCAGGAATAAAAATGTACACCCCAGCCGTAGTCGTGGCGACACAGCCCTGTCTTCTGAGTTCGGCCCGGCCTCCTGGAATGACGCCGTAGTCCGTGTGACTGCTGCAGCCTGTGATTGGCTGCAGAAGTCACATGGGATGAAACGTTATCCCAGGAGGCCGGGCCGAAATCAGAATAGAAGATTGCGTCACTAAGACTACGGCTGGGGGGAGGGATTAATTATAAACTTTTTATTAATTTCAAATTTAGTTTTTTGGGGTTTTTTTTGCGGCGAAATCACATTTGTTTCCGCCGCATAAGTCGCAACACATAGCTCTTTGTTGCAGGTTTTACCTCCCTATTGAATTCAATGGGGAAAACCCACAATAGAAAAGCAGCGATTCCGCAGCATAAATGGTCATGCGGCGGTTAAAACTACGCACCGCAGGTCAAATGAACATTTTTTTTTTTGCAGATTTTTTCCACATCTCATCTGCGCTGCTGCTATTGTATTACGTTTCTCCGCAATGAAACCGGTTGTGGAAAATGTGCAGTGTTTACGCCGCGTGTTCCTACTCTTAAAGTCAATTGGTTGTCGGGTGATGTTGGTCCATGACGTGGACTCCTCCTCATTTATCACCCCCCCCAGCCCCTGTGTGTATTATCCGGCAGTGTGATCCTCCGTGTCTGCTGCTGACCCCATCACCTCCATACAGGGGATTCTATCTCTTTATTTATTTTTTTCCACCTATTTGCTCATGGGTTTTCGGTTCACAAGTGGCCGTGAAAATTATTATTTATTTTTTATTTTTTTGCCACTACTAAAGGCAAAATTGCACAGTTTTGCCACAATTTTAGAAAATTTGACACGGTTCCAGGCAAAAGAAAACACATTTTCACCGCAATGTGTAAACCCTGACACTGCTGCCTATTCATTTCTAATGGCGATAAAGAGAGAAAATCCCCGTGTGCGTATATAAGACATCCATTCTGTCTGGACTGCAAATTTTGGTGTTTTGGGCCGGCGCTGTATAGTACTATTCCGGCATGGCGCCATTTACAGTTGCAGGTTAGGATAGTGAGCCCAATGCCAGACTGCTCCTGTAAAGCTGTAGTATTATTTTCATGGTTCAGATACGGCTCTGTGTGGATTATATATTTGTTCGTTTAGTCTTTGGTTTATTATAAGAAGCTGAAAGTTTTAAAGCTGGTGCCCCCGGGGTGTGTTAGCGGGTCACATGCACTGTCCTTCATCTGGTCAATATCACGTAGCTAATTTTCCATCTGTTTCTTTCTCAAAGGGTTTTTACAAAGGTGGAAAATTTGTCTTCAGTTTTAAGGTGAGTTATCCGACGTGTTCACATCTTATCAGATATGTCTCCTGGTCCTGACCATTTTAAAACTTTCGCTGCTGGACAAAACGGCATAAAAGTTCAAGTTTGTGGTTAAATATCTGTGCTGAGCAGAGCATGAGACACACGCTACCTCCTACAAATATCTGTCCTGAGCAGAGCCTGAGACGCACGCTACCTCCTACAAATATCTGTCCTGAGCAGAGCCTGAGACACACGCTACCTCCTACAAATATCTGTCCTGAGCAGAGCCTGAGACACACGCTACCTCCTACAAATATCTGTCCTGAGCAGAGCCTGAGACACACGCTACCTCCTACAAATATCTGTCCTGAGCAGAGCCTGAGACACACGCTACCTCCTACAAATATCTGTCCTGAGCAGAGCCTGAGACACACGCTACCTCCTACAAATATCTGTCCTGAGCAGAGCCTGAGACACGCGCTACCTCCTACAAATATCTGTCCTGAGCAGAGCCTGAGACACGCGCTACCTCCTACAAATATCTGTCCTGAGCAGAGCCTGAGACACACGCTACCTCCTACAAATAACCGCTCAGGATGTGCAGAGTTCATACGTGCCACTTATGCTTAGTTCTTCATGCGCATATTCACCAGAGCTCAATCGACCAAAAATAGTAGCGATCCAGATGTCACAAGTGTTTGTCCATGTGATAGCGTGAATAAAAGTCCCTGTATCCCCCCCTGAGATCACTGGCGGCTGTATAGTGGGGGAGATGAGTCACCGGCTGTCATCCATCTCCCTGCTCTCGCTTGCAGCCCCCTCCTCCCTCCCTTACAGAGACACAGAACCAAGAAGGAAAACTTTTCATCCTGCTCCTCCACTGGTTTTCCAGCCAGTAAGAATTGATGTTCGATCCTCAGGATAGGCCATCAATAGCTGATGGGTCGGGGTCCGACTCCCGGGACCCCCGCCGATCAGCAGTTTTGAAGGGGCTGCAGCTGTTTTGACTAGCGCTGCTTCCCCTTCATATCTTCTTGCTCACTTTGAATCTTCGACACGCATTTAGTGGCGATTCACAGGTATTGCAGCCTTTTCTCCCATTCAAGTGCAGCTGCGGCCCTTTTAAAACAGCTGAGCGACGAGGATCCCGGGCTTCAGACCCCAACCCATCAGCTATTGATGGCCTTTCCTGAGGATAGGCTATCGATTTTTTTTTTTTTATTGGCTGGATATCCCTTTAAACCCCAAATATTACACTTTTTTATCGTGGTATCATTTGAAAGCGAAGATTCTGGGCTTTGATAGGATACCAAGATCTAAGCTCGAACGCTTTCATATTCTAAAATCATGACGAGGGTTAATGGAATCTGCTGACTATGTCCAACCTCTACGGCCTGCGACAGATTAGATTATTAGAGGGTCCCACCAAAACTAACGGGACCGGCCAATGTTTATCTATGGTCTGTGACCAGCTGAAGGTTGTGTTCTCGCCGGTGTACAGTGCGGCGAACGATCTGCGTCACTGCTCCGGAATACTTTCCATTGAGTGCAGTAATACCTCCCCCTGATGATGTCACTGACCTGTATGGGACAGAGAATGCATGGATATCGGGCGTCCGGAGTGCGCGGTTTCATGGCGGACGAGCTTCGCTGTATGTCCTAAATTAAGACCTCGACTGATCTGTTCACCCTCTGGATGGAGCAGAGTCCACAACCCATTATAAGGCTTTATATACATACTAATAACGCTACAATACCGACTGTCCCGCATCAGAGGGGGGTTCTGACGCCATTTGCTATGACAGAACATCTGCCCAGGAATCTGTGGGGGGGGGGGGGGTTCCTTTGATGATCCTGTTGATGTATTAACCTTCGCAGGTTGTTTGTTTGACTTTTTAACAACTTGTTGTCCTGCAGGTCGGACAGGGCTACCCCCACGACCCGCCAAAAGTGAAGTGTGAGACAATGGTATATCATCCAAACATAGACCTAGAGGGTAACGTCTGCCTAAATATTCTAAGGTACGGAGCTGACCCTCTTTTATAACATGGGTTATTGGTGCCATCGAGCCTTTCATTAAAGGGGTTGTTCACGAGAATCGTGACTAGGAGCAGAACTGCAGCCCGGCCGCTATGCAGTGGTTGGAGCCATCTGCTGGCGGCTGCAAGTACTGCATACCCTGCATAAAATTCTGGGGCAGCCGATCCGTGCGAGTGTCGGACCCCCACGATCCTATACTGATAACCTATTCTGTGGATAGGTCATCAGTTGTCCGGTCGTGGAAAACCCCTTTAAAGGGAAGGTGTCATGAATTAGTATTTTTTTTATTTTTTTATTATATTGCTTTTAATATATTTTCAAAAATTGTATTTGTGTTCTCGCGTGTTTACTTTTACTTCTCTATGGGGGCTGCCATTTTTTTTCATCTCTGTATGTGTCGATTAACGACAAATACAGAGATGGAATATGGCACATACATCCCCATAGAGAATGCGAACGGGAGCCGATCCATTTGCAGTTGCGGACACTGTGTGGGAACGACGCATGCGCCGCTCCCACACAGACCAAAATGAAGCTCGCTTGTAGAGCGAAATCCGGTGCCATTTTCATGTGGATCAGAAGCCGCTGCTGGACAGTAAGATGACGACTTCCGGCCGCGGCTTCCGGACATATGTTCAACGAAGCGAAGGCGCAAGGAAGAGGAGCGTAGACCAGCGCTGGCAGGAGCAGGTGATTTATGTTCATGTATGTTTCTGTATTACTGTCTGCTGAGCCCTGTATCTAATCCTCCTACACTGTGCAGTCGCTCAGAAAATGGCGGCACACAGTGTAGGAGGTTTGAAGACCTTCAACCCCCTCCTTCTCCTGGCACTAGCCAGAATAAGGGAGGGAGATTGTGTGAGGACACTAGAGGAGTGTGTCCACCCCAAATTTGCAGCATACATCAATGAGGTTGCTTTACCACAGTGACCATGCTGCAATTTTGGGAACTGCTCCCTCTAGTGCCCAGCACTTGGAAATGCTATAAATTAGAATCCAATTTATAATATTTCCTGACTTGTGAAAAAATTAACATAATGTGTAACCACTTATATACTAATTGTTTAACTGGAAAAAAATAAAAATACATTTCTAGCGACACATTCCCTTTAAATTGACATTACTGGAAATGAACTGGGTTTTTTTTTCTATTTCCTTCTGCTCACACAGGGAGGACTGGAAGCCTGTACTCACAATAAACTCTATAATATATGGCCTGCAGTATCTTTTCTTGGTAAGTATGGAATATAAAAATTCTTGTATATTCTGTGTAGTGTTTGTATTTTCCTGTGGATGGTGTAATGCCTCCTGCTTCCTGTAGGTGTCACTGTTGTCATTTCACTCATCGATTTTATAACTCTTTTTTTTATTTTCTAGGAGCCAAACCCTGAAGACCCGTTAAATAAAGAAGCGGCCGAAGTTCTTCAGAACAACAGACGCCTGTTTGAACAGAACGTGCAGCGGTCCATGCGGGGGGGTTACATAGGATCCACCTACTTTGAACGCTGCCTGAAATAGAACTACGCAGCTTTTGAGTGCGACACCCGCCATCCATCTGACCCACATGTCCCCTCCCCCCCACCTCATCCTTCCATGTTCCCTCTCGTCGCTCATTTATACGAGTCATCCCATTTACATTCGGCCCCCTCCACCACCACGAAAAAAAAAAAAATTCAAGCTGAGCTCCTGATGTGGAAAGACCTATGCAAGGTCCTGCGTCTCCCGCTCCTGCTGCTGTCCCTTCGCCTCTGGGAGGGAGCACCGCGCACATGTAACTTATCGTGCCGCCTCCTGGCTCTGCGATACCTCACCGCGCTCGTCCTTCTCTAATGGAGCCGCCATTATTATTTCCTTAGGTTAAGAAACGGTCCCTGCCCTTTGTTCCCCCATGTTTTTGATTTTCTCGCCATCAAAAAAGAATTCTGAATTTGCAACAGAAAGTTATTTTTTTTCTTTTGTTTGTTTCCCCCGACCCTCCCCCTACATTTTTTTTTAATTTGACCGACCATAAGTCATTTCATCGTTTTTGGTGGCCTTACAATTTTTTTTTTAAATCTATTTGTTTTCCGAATTTCATTTTGTTGATCTCTGACGTCATAATTTTATTAAAAGAGGAAAAAAAAAAAAGTATCGAATTAAACCCAAATGAGAATTTTTATTTTAGCCTCCGTATTTTAGTGACACGCTCGTACGTAGAGGTTTTCGGTTCCATGTGCTATGGACACTTCGCTCACGGGGGAGACACTGGAGCTCTTCGCCATTGCCTGGGGGAATCTAGACCCCAACACTGTTTACTCGAGGCCTTTTTTTAAATAAAAATTGTGGGGTCAAATGGCATGTATTTCCACAAGCTCAGCTGAGGCGACTTTGTTAATGGAATAGCGGGGAACAGTGAGAACAAGACTGTGTCCTTCTATTACCCTCTGTGTATTGTCTATTAGTCCACATAACAGCCCCCAACCGCCCCCCCCTACCTTCCTCTGTGGGATCAAGGCTTTTTACGTGCACGTATTTATTAACGAATGGCTTCAGTTGGGTTGAATAGACGAGCCGGGTAAAAAACTCCATTCTGGACCAGCTCTATAAACCTGACTGGCGTTTCCACCGTTCATGTGAGGAAGCTTGTGGTGGTCCTTGGGTGGCGATGGGCTCTGTACTCATCAGGGTTAAAAAAAAAAAGAAGAAGAAAGGACCCTATCAGTTTAAACAGGTTTAAAGGCCAATATCATGGTGCCCCCCCCCCCCTTTTTGTGACCGCCATGCCTGCGCCCTGATCTGTACTTCAGCGTGCCGGGGGTAGGGGGCGCCTTATTCAGTTAACAGACTCTCGTTTGCAAAACTTGGTAACGTTGGCGATTACTGTGCGGTAATGGGTACGTCAAGTTTCGGGAATGAGGCTCTTGGAATCCACTTATTGATGTGTATGGTTTTAAATAATAAAACAAAAAGACAAAAAATAAATAAAATGTAAACCTGATCCTGTTGGCGTCCAGTGTTTCATATGGGTGTGAGGTGTCCCTGGTGCCCGGGGAGGAACTAGAGGGACTGTCCATAGTGGCACTGTGTGAGTGTTGATTGGTCAGGGAAGGGGGTGGGGCTTCTTAGGCTGTGGTTAGTTCTGGAAGGTTTATCATGGGGTCTTCCATACTTAGGATGTCAGATGGAAGTCTGGGTGCTAGGACACTTTATAAATGGCAGGACCTCTTTGGCGCGCTGGTCAACCTCTAGACTACGATGGTCAAGCCGTGTTGCTCCATTAATGTGAGTTGGAGGTCCACCACCTAATATTTTTAAAGAACATACGGCAGCCTCGGTCGGCAATAGCGCGACCACTACCAAACTTCTGGTCTGCGCAGTGCCAGTACAGCTGTGAGCGGAGTAGTAGAGTCGTGACTGTGTGATAGTCTGGTTGCTAGGGACACCTTGTAATAGCAACAGCCCTTTTATATGGGGTTGTCAGGTGGCACATGCTCGGTACACCGTTTCAGATTACTCCATTTAGGCCATATTGCCCACATGACTGCAGGATCAGACTACACAGGGTTTGTTTGTAGTCTAACCATAGAGACAGTTCTGCATAGCAGCTGTATACACAAAACGGTAGTGTTTTAATAAGTCTAAACCAGTGTCAGAACGGATTGCTGTGGCGACTGCTCCCTTTTCTTTTGCACCAGTTTCGCCAAATTAAATTTGTGTTTTTTATTTTGCCCTGGCCGTAGATGCCGCATGTAAACCATCGGGTCGTGAGTAGAGCTCATCCACGGGGCGGTGGCGGCGGCAAATATTCACACAACCTTTTTATACATTCAAACTTTTTGCAATAATGTTTTCTACCATCAAAGTTCTTAAAAGTATTCCATAAATGTGCCCCCGTGGTCAGAAACATGAAGGGGTTGTCGCGTAGACACCCCCCCCCCCCTTTCCCGGTAAAGAGCTGATTTTGACAGGCGGCCAGCCAGGCAGATGTATGACATGGCGCTCATTCAGACGACGGCTCCAGTCCGCCAGAGCTGTAAGAGCTTCTCTCTGTTCTGGCTTGTATAAAGGGGTAAATAGGGCAGATTGATAGCGGTTATTATTACCCTTTAGCCCCTTCTCTAAAAAAATTTTGCATTACTTATTTTTTTTTCTAAGTCCAAACCCCCCCTTAATAGAATACTTCTATTAAGCCTAGGAGTGCCAAGATGGCAGACCTAGAGGCCTTCGTTAGACCCCCAGCCTGCCATGACAACCATTGGCTCCCCACGATCACCCCCTCTGTCTATGGCTTAGATGCCCAAGTCGCTATTGACTGTAGCAACTAAATAGTTAGGCCTCATGCACACGGCCGGCCGCATTTTATGGGAGCACGGCCCATAAAAAAACCCCAAAAAGTAGGACATGCGCCATAATTCACGGCACGGTTCTACGGCACAGACACCTATCAGTAGCGATACGGAAAGGTGCCCGCGGCCAATAGAACCGTGCGGGTCCGCAATTACGGAGGTTTTTTTTACGGTCGTGTGCATGAGGCCTTAAACGTGTGGCGTCAGTGTTCTCTCTGATCCGGACTGGTAGTGCGAGGTGTCGGCTGTAATATACGGATGACATCCGCGGCGTATCCGCTCCCTGACCCTTTCTCCCTCCCCGACTGATGTACAATTATGTAAATGTTGGTAAGGGATTAACTTTAAGTTCCTGCGCCTCAAAGCATCATCTGTAATACACCCCCCCCCCCCCCCACAACCACTTGTAGTATTAGTCTCCTCACATGGGACAGAGGGGCATTTTTGGCGTCCCTTAGGCTTCAGCACCAGAGAGGGGCCGCAGCCTCTACCGAGCCCTGCCCGTATCTGTCAGGCAGAGAAGCGGTAAATCGCAGTCGTTTCCATGGATTTTTGTCCGGTTCAGCCAATCGGCTCTGCTTAATAAAAAAAAAATCCCCAAAATCATGAGCTGGAGTTTGGCGGTACAGACTCGAGACGTTTCTATACTGACAGTCGACGCCTTGAATTCTTGGATGTTGATGCTTTTATACATCCAATGAAATTTACAGCGACGGCGATCAATCCCAAAATCTACGTGAAAACAACGACGTCAGCCATGGCAACCAATCACATGTTTTGTTTCATTATCTAACCTTCATTAAAGAAATGAGAACTGGTTTCTGATTGGTAACCAAGGGTTACAGGTCTGTTTATGTTACTTTACATGAGCCCTAATGTCTTCTGTCAACCTCGTCATGCCACTGCTGCCAACCACATGATGCCACTGCTGCCAACCACAGCCTCTTGTCTTGCTCAGGAATAATAACCAACTAGGAACCGTCTACTTTTTTCCCCAAACACTAGAGAACCAACAGTGACAGAACATTTGTAGTATGCGGCCATTTTCTCGAAGACCATTTTACCATTGTAATACATAAGCGGTAGTGACGTCACGTGCTCCTGCATAGAGGACGTGTTTTTATAAAGCGCCTTATCCCCAGTATCTATACACTCACCTCGCAACTAGCTGACCGCGACCACGCCACCGGTGACGAAGCGGCGCTCCCACGTCCCCTTGTGACCAGTGACGTCACAGACCGGACAAACAGGAAGAGAGTGAGGATAGAGAAGCAGAGAACGAGTTGTTATTCGCTCCGGTAAGAAGGTGAGTGCGCCGGCGCTTTATATAATGTTCGTTTATATCACCCCCTAGAGGGGGAGGGGCTGTGTTTTGGGGTCCAGTATTTACTGTATATAGAAGTGTTTGCTGTAGCAGACAGATGATTAGTCCTTGGAGGACTACAAGTCTCAGCATGCCCTGTAATACTTGTCCTGGCTGGTTTATGCTGGGACTTGTTGTCCTTCCTGTGATGTTCTCTAAATCCTCCCCGGTGACCGATAATGAGCGCTCTTGTGTATAATCTGCGTTAGAGGCGGCGATCTGATCCGTTATTTATAATGTTTATTGACCATGTTATATTTTGTATTTGTTACGGAGTCCCCAATAAATAATCCGGTCACTCACGACCCTCCCGGGAACACCAGAGGAAGTTCTAGCTGCTGCCTAGCAACAGACTCCGCCCCACAAGTGACCACCCAGGATCTCCGTGCAGTCCTGGACACCGGTGTGGTCATTAGTGATGTCACAATACCAGAATTTGGACTTTGATACCGATACTTCGTGTAGTATTGCCATACTCGATACCAAAACGATACTTTGCCAACAACCACTATAATAATAATAATAATAATAATAAAAAGTTCTCCCGTTTTCTGATGTGGGGCGCGCGCGGTGTGATGAATTCTGAACCTCCAGGTGCCTCACAATAATAGTAATTAACACCATCAGGTACCGCACAGTCATCATGGACAACATTGGGTTAATGTGAGGTACTTGATGGGGTTAATTACTATTATTGTGAGGCACCTGGAGGTTCAGAATTCATCACACCGCGCGCGCCCCACATTGATAAGTGAAAGTAAAGCGTTTTTATTTTATTTTGTAACATCGTAAACATCATAAATGACGCTATAAATTTGTGTTTATTGTAAACTTGTAATGTCCTGGCGTATATCTATATACTGATAGTACACCGGCATATATCTATATACTGATAGTACACAGGCATATATCTATATACTGATAGTACACAGGCATATATCTATATACTGATAGTACACCGGCATATATCTATATACTGATAGTACACAGGCATATATCTATATACTGATAGTACACAGGCATATATCTATATACTGATAGTACACAGGCATATATCTATATACTGATAGTACACCGGCATATATCTATATACTGATAGTACACAGGCATATATCTATATACTGATAGTACACAGGCATATATCTATATACTGATAGTACACAGGCATATATCTATATACTGATAGTACACAGGAATATATCTATATACTGATAGTACACAGGCATATATCTATACACTGATAGTACACAGGCATATATCTATATACTGATAGTATACAGGCCTATATCTATATACTGATAGTAATGTACTGGCATATATCTATATACTGATAGTACACAGGCATATATCTATATACTGATAGCACACAGGCATATATCTATATACTGATAGCACACAGGCATATATCTATATACTGATAGTACACAGGCATATATCTATATACTGATAGTACACAGCCATATATCTATATACTGATAGTACACAGGCATATATCTATATACTGATAGCACACAGGCATATATCTATATACTGATAGCACACAGGCATATATCTATATACTGATAGTACACAGGCATATATCTATATACTGATAGTACACAGGCATATATCTATATACTGATAGTACACAGGCATATATCTATATACTGATAGCACACAGGCATATATCTATATACTGATAGTACACAGGCATATATCTATATACTGATAGTACACAGGCATATATCTATATACTGATAGTACACAGGCATATATCTATATACTGATAGTACACAGGCATATATCTATATACTGATAGCACACAGGAATATATCTATATACTGATAGCACACAGGCATATATCTATATACTGATAGTACACAGGCATATATCTATATACTGATAGTACACAGGCATATATCTATACACTGATAGTACACAGGCATATATCTATACACTGATAGTACACAGGCATATATCTATATACTGATAGCACACGGGCATATATCTATACACTGATAGTACACAGGCATATATCTATATACTGATAGCACACAGGAATATATCTATATACTGATAGCACACAGGCATATATCTATATACTGATAGTACACAGGCATATATCTATATACTGATAGTACACAGGCATATATCTATACACTGATAGTACACAGGCATATATCTATATACTGATAGCACACGGGCATATATCTATATACTGATAGTACACAGGCATATATCTATATACTGATAGTACACAGCCATATATCTATATACTGATAGTACACAGGCATATATCTATATACTGATAGCACACAGGCATATATCTATATACTGATAGTACACAGCCATATATCTATATACTGATAGTACACAGGCATATATCTATATACTGATAGCACACAGGCATATATCTATATACTGATAGCACACAGGCATATATCTATATACTGATAGTACACAGGCATATATCTATATACTGATAGCACACAGGCCTATATCTATATACTGATAGTAATGTACTGGCATATATCTATATACTGATAGTACACAGGCATATATCTATATACTGATAGTACACAGGCATATATCTATATACTGATAGTACACAGGCATATATCTATATACTGATAGTACACAGGCATATATCTATATACGGATAGTACACAGGCATATATCTATATACTGATAGTACACAGGCATATATCTATATACTGATAGCACACAGGCATACATCTATATACTGATAGCACACAGGCATATATCTATATACTGATAGTACACAGGCATATATCTATATACTGATAGTACACAGGCACATATCTATATACTGATAGTACACAGGCATATATCTATATACTGATAGTACACAGCCATATATCTATATACTGATAGTACACAGGCATATATCTATATACTGATAGCACACAGGCATATATCTATATACTGATAGTACACAGCCATATATCTATATACTGATAGTACACAGGCATATATCTATATACTGATAGCACACAGGCATATATCTATATACTGATAGCACACAGGCATATATCTATATACTGATAGTACACAGGCATATATCTATATACTGATAGCACACAGGCCTATATCTATATACTGATAGTAATGTACTGGCATATATCTATATACTGATAGTACACAGGCATATATCTATATACTGATAGTACACAGGCATATATCTATATACTGATAGTACACAGGCATATATCTATATACTGATAGTACACAGGCATATATCTATATACGGATAGTACACAGGCATATATCTATATACTGATAGTACACAGGCATATATCTATATACTGATAGCACACAGGCATACATCTATATACTGATAGCACACAGGCATATATCTATATACTGATAGTACACAGGCATATATCTATATACTGATAGTACACAGGCACATATCTATATACTGATAGTACACAGGCATATATCTATATACTGATAGCACACAGGCATATATCTATATACTGATAGCACACAGGCATATATCTATATACTGATAGTACACAGGCATATATCTATATACTGATAGCACACAGGCATATATCTATATACTGATAGCACACAGGCCTATATCTATATACTGATAGTACACAGGCATATATCTATATACTGATAGCACACAGGCATATATCTATATACTGATAGCACACAGGCATATATCTATATACTGATAGCACACAGGCATATATCTATATACTGATAGCACACAGGCATATATCTATATACTGATAGCACACAGGCATATATCTATATACTGATAGTACACTGGCATATATCTATATACTGATAGTACACAGGCATATATCTATATACTGATAGCACACAGGCATATATCTATATACTGATAGCACACAGGCATATATCTATATACTGATAGCACACAGGCATATATCTATATACTGATAGCACACAGGCATATATCTATATACTGATAGTACACTGGCATATATCTATATACTGATAGTACACAGGCATATATCTATATACTGATAGCACACAGGCATATATCTATATACTGATAGTACACAGGCATATATCTATATACTGATAGTACACAGGAATATATCTATATACTGATAGTACACAGGCATATATCTATACACTGATAGTACACAGGCATATATCTATATACTGATAGCACACTGGCATATATCTATATACTGATAGTACACAGGCATATATCTATATACTGATAGCACACAGGCATATATCTATATACTGATAGCACACAGGCATATATCTATATACTGATAGCACACAGGCATATATCTATATACTGATAGTACACAGGCATATATCTATATACTGATAGTACACAGGCATATATCTATATACTGATAGTACACAGGCATATATCTATATACTGATAGCACACAGGCATATATCTATATACTGATAGCACACAGGCATATATCTATACACTGATAGCACACAGGCATATATCTATACACTGATAGCACACAGGCATATATCTATACACTGATAGTACACAGGCATATATCTATATACTGATAGCACACAGGCATATATCTATACACTGATAGTACACAGGCATATATCTATACACTGATAGCACACAGGCATATATCTATACACTGATAGTACACAGGCATAGATCTATACACTGATAGTACACAGGCATATATCTATACACTGATAGTACACAGGCATACATCTATATACTGATAGTACACAGGCATATATCTATATACTGATAGTACACAGGCATATATCTATATACTGATAGTACACAGGCATATATCTATATACTGATAGCACACAGGCACATATCTATATACTGATAGCACACAGGCATATATCTATATACTGATAGCACACGGGCATATATCTATACACTGATAGCACACGGGCATATATCTATACACTGATAGTACACAGGCATATATCTATATACTGATAGTACACAGGCATATATCTATATACTGATAGTACACGGGCGTATATCTATATACTGATAGTACACAGGCAGTAGTTAGGACAGACCTCAGTATATCCTAACGGGGAATATGGTCAGACAGCCCAGGGGTCCGTCAATGGATCCTGCCCTGTCTGCCCATATATGGTATGTCCATCGATCGCGTCACAGGGATTCCCCTCATTTTCCCCTTGAATGTGGCGCTGGCGGTCAGCTTTGAACGCAGCATTCAACGGAATAGCGGTGGGGGTGAGCGGTTTCTCTGCTCTCCGCAGTTAGAGCGGGGCTGTGGCTGTGTAATAAAGCCATTGTCCCGCTCCTGACAAGTGCGCGCGCGGTCAGCATGAGGTGATGCGGCCGACACTGAAAACAGAGAACATGGGTTTATTTTTTTGCAGTGCGCCCGCCATGTTGTCTGTCTTCAGTGCCGGCCGCATCACCTCATGCTGACCGTGCGCGCACCTGTCAGGAGTGGGGCGATGGCTGTATCACACAGCCGCAGCCCCTCTCTAACTACATTCATGTGTTACAATACTGAGCTGTATCGAAATACATGAATTGACGGTATTGAACCGTTTGAGGGTGCACGGCATCGGAATGGTAACAATATTTTGATGCATCGTGCACCCCTAGTGGTCGCCCTCCATATTATAGACGGGCTGCTGGTGTATTTCTTATGCGCTTCCAACTCATTTGACCCATGTGTCTTGTGGGAAAGATGGCTGCCGATCCTCAGGGCTAAAAAGAACACATGAAGGCCCTTCATTCTAGAGATTAGTGGGGGCCCCGCAAGTGATAAGTATTCCCTTTCTGTGCGTGTACATGACCGGAGTCTTCATACAACCTATAGACTGCCATCCAGCCCCAAACTATGTGCAACTGCGCCCCATGGAGGACCCTTAAATGCAAGATAAGAGCCGTGAATTTGCATTTACATGAATGATCCTATGATAACACTTCCTGTGCTGTGCTATGTCCTTGTTCAGCATTGTTCGGACTCATGTCACCATCAATATTCACATTCTTACTGACTGTAATCATGGCCGTCACGTGTCTGTAGGGATTTTGATCCACAAGGTGATGCCATTGTTAATGCTGAATGGCCAGAGCGCAGACAGGAAGTGTTGTCATGGGCACAGCAGAGCAAGTATCAGACTGTTAAATAGCTGTGAATGGTTCATAAACTTTGAATGGTTTCCTCTCTCAGATCTAAGAAGCAAAAATGGATTTTTTATTTGGCCGCCGGAAAACCCCAGAGGAGATGCTGAGGCAGAATCAGCGGGCGCTCACCCGGGCCATGAGGGAGCTGGACCGCGAGAGGCAGAAACTGGAGCAACAAGAGAAGAAAATCATCGCCGATATCAAGAAGATGGCCAAGCAGGGGCAAATGGTGAGCGGCGGACCGGTTCAATGTAATCTATTGTCCTCTGTTATCAGCCATTCCAGACCGAGAGAGGCTGACTGTAGTGTTTGTTAATGAGAAATCTCCCTGCCCCCGTGATCCCCCTCCAGACACGTTACAGGCGCTCCTCTTATAACGCTGCCGCGCTATTATAACTCTAAGATTTTGTGGCCCTTTAAGAAAAGAAGCGGTTGACTTGCCGCGCGTCGTTTAATGACACTGCTTCTGTCTTCTCCAGGATGCCGTGAAAATTATGGCAAAGGATTTGGTGCGTACGCGGCGATACGTGAAGAAGTTCATCCTGATGCGGGCGAATATCCAGGCCGTGTCGCTGAAGATCCAGACACTGAAGTCCAACAACTCCATGGCCCAGGCGATGAAAGGGGTGACCAAAGCCATGGCCACCATGAACAGACAGGTACAGAGCGTCAGGGCGCCCCCTGCTGGGGATCATTAGGACTCCCTTCTGAGACGCGCGGTGCCTCAGATATATCCATTTTATAGTGTATCGCAGAAGTATCCAACCTGGAATGCCCTGACCGAGCTATCAGGCCATGCTAGGAGTTGTAGTTTTGCAACAACTGGAGAGCCGCAGGTTGAAGACCCCTGGTGTACAGGATGAAGCAATGGTGGCACGTTGCAACAAAGTATCAGCTCTGCACAGTCAGATAATGCTTTTATGACTCCTTGACCCTGCAGAGCCGCTAGTTTGTTAGTCCAGGACTCCATGTCAGAGGGACAACAGTTTGAGGATTGTATCAAACAGCGCTCCATATCTCAACTTCCTGAGAGTGTGACATGGATATTGGGGGGTAACTGCAGTCACCCCTAGCCGGGTAACCCATGTATTTTAAATATGTCCCTGGCTTTTACCATTGTTTTTCTACTGGTGTCTATGACAGTTCTTATTGTCCGGCCACTAATAGAGTCAGGTTGGCTCCTAAAGCCGCAGTGTTTATCCACGCCTGCTTTATGCGACGTAGTATTAATATTGGATATTTCTTCCTGGTTTTTCATACTTTTCCTGTGTTTTCTTGTAGTTGAAGCTTCCTCAGATCCAGAAGATAATGATGGAATTTGAAAAACAATCCGAAATTATGGACATGAAGGAGGAAATGATGAATGACGCCATTGACGATGCCATGGGTGATGAAGACGATGAAGAGGAGACGTACGTAGATCTGTCCTAATGATGGCATCCAAGACTGAGCTTCTATACATGTTACTGCTTCTTAAAGGGGAAGTCCACCCGAAAGTGATCTGTTCTGCCGTACAGACGCGTCGGTGGAGTCTCAGCTCAGGCCTCTGCTGATTTCTAAAACATTAGAGTGCCCAATGACTCTGTGTTATTGCAGCTCGGCCTATTCACGTCAGTGGATCTGAGCTGCAATACCTGACACAAACCATGAACAGGGGTGGCGCTGTTGCTAGAAGGAAGAAGACATGTTTTTCTAATACCTTTTAAATCTTTTCTGTAATTGATCTCCTGTCAAGGATATGAGTAACAGGATAATTTTTTATGAAGTCCCCCTTTAAAGGGAATGTGTCGCTAGAATTTTTTTTTTTAGTTAAACTGTTAGTATATAAATGATTAGACATTGTTCTAATTTTTTTAATTTTTTCACGCGTCAGGAAATATTATAAATTAGATTCTAATTTATAACATTTCCCAGTGCTGGTCACTAGAGGGAGCAATTCCCAAAATTGCAGCATTGGCATGTGGTAAAGCAACCTCATTGCTTTATGCTGCAAAATTTGAGAAAACTCACTCGCTCTAGTGAGCTCTCAGCATCCCCCCTCCTTTATCCTGGCTAGTGCCAGGAGAAACGAGGGGATTGAACGGTCAAACCTCCTACACTGTGTGTCGCCATTTTTTGAGCAAATACACAGTGTAGTAGGTTTACATACAGTAGTAAACACACACTGAAACACGAACATACACAGACCTAACTTACCTGCTCCTGCCGCCGCCGCCGCTCCCTCCGGTCCGTCTGCTCCCTCCGCTCCTAGTCCTTGCTTCAGAACACGTGTCCAGAAGCCGCGACCGGAAGTAGTAATCTTACTGTCCGGCCGCGGCATCCGGTCCACAAGAAAATGGCGCCGGATGTCGCTCGGCCGAAGACCTTCCATTTGGACTGTGTGGGAGCGGCGCATGCTCCGTTCCCACACAGACGGCGTACACCATAGTGAATGGAACGGCTCCCGTTCGCATTCTCTATGGGGTTGTATGTGCCGTATTCCATCTCTGTATGTGTCGTTAATCGACGTACAGAGATGAAAAAATAAATGGCAGCCCCCATAGAGAAGAAAAAGTTAGAAAAAAAAAAAAAAAGTAAAACACAAACACACAAATATTTTTTTTTTTTTTTAATAAAACACTAAAAGCAAATTGATATAAATTTTTTTTTTTTCCGCGACACTCGTCCTTTAATTGTCACAATACTCTGCTATAGCTTTGCTTTAGCACCAGTAATAGGGGCGGGGCTGTGACAACCCCTAGTTTATTTTGATATAGTCGTTACCACTAATAAACAGAATCCCCGTTACTGCAGTATAATTCCAGATAAGTTTATAAGAATAATGGGGGGAGGCGATTATGTAGGGTTGGTGATCAGTCATGACTCTGATCTTCTCTCTGCAGCGACGCTGTGGTCTCCCAGGTTCTGGATGAGTTGGGCTTGAATCTGACCGACGAGCTGTCCAGTGAGTATTTTTTATATCTTTTTACCCAGGATCATAAAGGGGATGTTCAATTTCTGCCGCCATTATGGCCCCCTCCGCCCTGTGACTCCAACATCCTGGATCGGGCAGCTGATCTCGCTTTGTGCTCAGGTGTAAGGCAGTCTCCTGAAAAAAATATTGACCTCCTTAGCTAATCAGTTGGGTCTTGGGGGGTCTGAACCCCCATCATTTAAGCATCGAAGGCCTTTTCCCCAAAAATCCCTGTATTAGGAATATTGTACACGTGGCCCCTTTAAGGCCAGCACTTGTCTGTGACGTCACTTTTTCGGTGTCCCCTGACTACTCTTTCCTCCTCGCAGGTCTTCCCTCTACCGGGGGTTCCCTCAGCGTAGCCGGAGCCAAGAAAGGAGAACCCACAGCCGCGTTAGCCGACGCCGATGCAGACCTGGAGGAACGGCTGAACAATCTGCGACGGGACTAACGTGTCTAACCCGGCACTGCACAGACTCTGGGTTTCTTCTTTTTTATGTTTTCTGCGTTATACATGGGGATTAGGTTATTGGCTCGGAGCGGAAGAAAAAATCTGCGTAAGATCGTCTGGATTGCCGTCGGCGAGTGTCTTGAGCCCCTGACCATTAGCTGCCCCCGATTCTGCTCCCGTCCACGCAGCTGCTTGTAGTAAGTGTCCTGGACGAAGAGACTGTTCTGATTTTATTTTATTACCTTTGTGTTGGCGACTTCATATTATGGTGTTCCTATCTCTGCTCCGCTTTCATACAGGGAAACCGGCGCCGTTTTCTGTAAATAAAACCTGTCTGGAGAGCCAAAAGCTTTACACTACGTCCTGTGTGTCCCTTTACATAAAATAATAGGGGCAAAATGGTGAATTACCCAATTTATACACGGTAAAGCGCAATCGTCCTCAGAGAAACATAATCTGTATGGAGTCCACTGTGTTAAAGTTGAATCTCCAGCTTTTAACACCAGGTTGTTTTTAGCTCCAATGATCTGTGCGGATTCATTTCTTAATATATCGTAGCGTTGGAGGTCCATTTTTCCGATACAGAGCGCCAAATCCCCTGCATAGATAAGTTAAATCAAATTCTTCCTGCCTGCAGCTGCCACTAGGGGGAGCTAACTGCATACTGATTGTACATTGAACTCAATAATAACACACTATGCAGTGAGCTCCCTC
This sequence comes from Rhinoderma darwinii, assembly GCF_050947455.1. Taxonomy (NCBI): domain Eukaryota; kingdom Metazoa; phylum Chordata; class Amphibia; order Anura; family Rhinodermatidae; genus Rhinoderma; species Rhinoderma darwinii. Next base: position 15,871,890 of record NC_134696.1, on the reverse strand, counting down.
TAGTGGTAGCTGCAGGTAGTAGGAATTTTATCATTGAAGTCTTATCTCTATGCAGAGGATTTGGAGCTCAGTATCCGAAATCCTGTTGGGTTTATGATCTAATAATTTTTAACATCTGCAATAATGTAACTAATGGGCGAGATTAATTGAAAATGGTGCCCAAAAAGAATGGAGCGGTTGCCCATGACAACCAATAAGATTCCAGCTGTTATTTAAAATAACGAAACACAGTCTGGTTGCTATGGGCAACTTCTCTCCTTTTCCTGTGCACCAGTTTTGATAAATCTCTCCCATTGTGATCGCTCTGGGGTTGCCATGGTAGCCTCAACGCACTAATATGTATTGACTTCCTGTCATGTGACCTCCATTCATAAGAGTGGAGGTCACATGACAGGAAGTCCATGGGCTAAAGTGCATTAAGGCTACTATGGCAACCCCAGAGCAATCACAAGCTGTATTAACGTCT